>NW_012116855.1:3869993-3901458 GCF_000951035.1 Colobus angolensis palliatus | reverse complement strand
AAAAAAAAAAAAAAACATTTTTTTTTGTTACTAGAAAATGTAGACCATAATTTTTCATTAGACTAGATGGAATTTGAAACAAAAAAAATCTATGAAAATTTTTAAAAATCTATAAAATTTTTTGACTTAATGAGAGAGCCATATCAGGTAAACTAAAGGAGTTATGAATTCTTATGGGATTGGTCTCCTAATAACTAGTGTTAACTATCTTTATAAATGCTAGTCCTACAAATAATGCTTTCTTTGGTGCAGCATTTTTGTCAGAGCTGATTGGGACTTTTCTGGATTATCCATTGTCTTTCCTTAGCTTTAGTGTTCATTGCAAAGTGCAAGAATATATAATGCATCTTTTGGATTGACTTGATTTACGTGATTTTTCAAGCCTAAGTAGACAGCCAATTTAACTGCTTCAATATGGCCAAAAAGTTCAACTCAATGACAGTTATCAGATCTCATTAGAAAAGAAGGCTTCATTTGGAAAAAACAGCTCTTTTCCTCTCCAGATAGAGGCTTGGGGAAGCCAGAGACATGGCTCAGGTGTTGCATCTGTGACAGTTTTGTGGCAGAGCAGTATTCTTTAATTGCCCATCTAGCTAGGAGAAAGCTTTACTAGACACACTTATTGTTCTCATTGCAAACTGATGTTCCACAGTATTAACCTCCAAGTCAATTGTGTGGCTATTTGTCAGGCCAGGTGAATAACGCACTACTGAAATAACTATTGGTTATTTTGATATCACAATAATCTAATATTGTTGATTTTGTGGCAACCTGTTGAGAATTATATTTTAAAAAAGTGAAATTAGCCTGTATATGGTTGATTTGATATGCATGGTTTATAGTATACAGGTACACCCAACAAAACCACTTGTTTTCTATAAAATTACAGTAAAACACAATATAATCAAAATTTAATCACAATTATTAAATGTGCATAAATACAAACTTACTTCTGCCTCAGCTCATTCCTCTGTGTGCTCTCCTTAGGTCATTCATAAAATGGCTTCCCTTTGGGATTCCAAGAAGGCCGACCTTTAAACCACCCCATAACTGAGAATGATTCTATCCTTAGCAGCTTCCAATCTTTTCAAGGCCATTTTTCTGAATGGTTTTGTTTTTGTTCAGTGATGTTTATAGCATACAAACCAAACTGCATGTGAAATACTGCCCACCTGAAAAAGCTCTCAAAAGGCCCTAAATGAGGTAACCATGATGTGCAAGAATGATTGTTTCTGGGATAAGATGATGGAGTTACACAAAGACAATACTCTCTAGGTAAACCTGAAATGAGCCATTTGACATATTTCAAGGGCAAACTGAGCAGCTTAAAAAAGTCCTATTTAGTACCACAAAACACTTTCTACAGCTCTGCATTGGTTTACTTAGATTGGTTGACCAACCCTCGAATACTAGCTTTCTCTATGCATTGTGTTGGCCCTGTCTTCTCTTCCTCCCTCCCTTCCTTCCTTTCATTTTATTTCCTCAAGGAAATTTACCAATACAATCCATTGCTCCTAAAAGCATGTGACAGCTCTTCTAAGTTCACTGTGCTCTCTCTTTCCTTGAAATTCCTATGACAATTATAAAGATGTTGAATTATACTTCACCTTATACTGATTGCATATTAATTACCATAAATATTTTCTTTACGAAGTTTATCAAAGGCAGAACAATATTTGTATGTGCCAATAAAAAGTAGGAAAAAATTAATATCCATTATAGTTTAAATATAATCATCACTATTAATTTTAAATCCCTTGTGTGAAATATCTCCTTATGGTTTTTCCTCAGTTTCTGTTATATTGTCTTATTTTTATTTATTTGTAGGAGTTAATTTTATGAGATTATATATAACCCCTCCTCAGAAGTGTGTTGCAAAATCTTCTGTATGTAACTTAAATTAAACAAAACCTCTTTAGAAGAAAATATATGAAGCTATCTTCACATCCTCTAGATAGAAAAAGGTTTGTTTTTAAACAAGACATAAAAGCATATACCATAAAGAAAAATATAAAACATTTTGCCTACACTAGAACTGGTAATTTATTTTAATTAAAAAATAAAAAGAATGAAGAAACCAAAGTCATATCAAAAATAGTTGTACTTACGTAGATATTTTTTCTTATCACTATGGAGATGTTGCATTCTTTTTGGCTTCCCTTTTTGCTATTGAGAAATAAGACTGTCATTTTTTTGTAGGTCAACTGATATTTTTCTCAGATTGCTTTGAAGGTCTTTTCTTTGTGTTTTGTTTATTTGCCTGCTCTGCTATTTTGCCCTGGCATGGCTGTGTATTTTTTTATTTATTTATTCTGTTTGAGATTCTTTAAGTTTTCTGGATCTGAAGAATGTTATATTCTATAAAATATGGTATTTTTTTACTGTTACATCACTGACTATGGCCTTTCATTATTCTTCTGATTCTCCACTTTTGAAAATATGATTAGAGAGAGTTTGGGTGAATTCACTCTGTCCTTCCTGATTATATTTTTTATCTCTGTCTTCCTGAATAATTATCTATAGAACTACGTTCTACTTCATTAATGCTTTCTGAGGCAGTGTTTAATTGCTTTTAACTCAGTTTTAATTACTAAAATTAAAAATGTTAATATTAGTAGTATGTTTTTATTTTTATGTCAATATTATTTCTATTAGAATTTTAATATATACAGTATATTTTTCATTTTTAGAAGTTTAATTTGTACTAATTTCAAAATTCAGAAAAAATTTGATGTTTTATTGTTTAACATAACTTCAGTTACCTTCTTTATGTATTTACATGTAAATGTGTTTATTTTATATTTTTATGTGATGATTCCATTATCTACAGTTTGGGAATCTGATGCTTTAGTTTGACTCTTACTTGTGCTTATTTATTGTTTTGTGATTCTTGAGGGTTTTATTTTGAATGCTGGTTGCTATTTAGAATTTTATTAATAGGAAGAACTTGAGGACTTTGTTTAAAATATTTTCCTCCAAAGTGCATTTATATATTTTTTCCTCCAAATCCCTATGGATAAACTGACATGGGGCTGCATTAGACTAATTTTTTTTAGGCTTTTAAGGCAACAACTTATATAATTTCAGGACACAAAGTTGTGTGATTACAAGTTTATGCTTTAAAAATATTTTTTTCTTTTTAACTCTTTCATTCTACTCAGTCCCAATTCAAGGCTAAATCAGTCACCTATACTACTGTAGTATGTTTTGGTGATTATTTGTTTGTTTTCCTAATTCACCTACTGAGTATGTTATCCTTTAAGAATATTGGCCTTATGTGGAGAATTCTGAGATGATACTCTTTCTTCTCCTGCTTCATTTTTACCCATTTTTCTGGTATGTGACCCTTTTAACCCCTGGTGTGTGGACTTTGAAGACAGACAACTTCCAGACAAATCCTGACATTATTGCTGCATTATTCTTGCGTAATTACACTTTCTTCTCTTTCTGGCTTCCATTTTCCTTACTATACTGCTAGTGCAGGCATGATTTGACATACATACATTAAATATTGCAAGATTTTTGTGTACTATCCCAGGAGTGGCTTCTCTTGTTTGGTCTGTCTTACCTTAGTAATTTTTTTTTTTTTTTCCCCCACAGGGAAGTTATAAACTTCCTTAAGGTGCGAAAATTATTACAGTTTTATATGTCTAGAGGATATATTGCTTAATGTTATGCACTTACATGGTGCTAAGTAAACTTTCTAAAATGGATTAGTATTTACTCAATAAACTGAAAATCTTGTGATAAGCTGTATTCTTTATTCATGCATACTAGAGGCACGTATCAAATCAATGCAATCTCTGTTGAGCATTTATTATCTTACTATCTGTAAGGCATTGATTCAGTTCCTATGATTACAAAAGACAGCACCTTAATTCAACTAGTTGAAGGCATTTTAGTTTAAGCAGAAGCCCCCAAAAGAGTTAAAGGAAATCTTTTATTCATTTTGATTATAAATTTCTCATAATATCTGCTGCAATCTCCAACAGTGTAAACAACTGAAAATATACATATACATACACACATATACACATACATATATATAGCATACATGTAGCATATATATATGCTACTTGAATCTGGTTTGACATATACATGTGTCAGAATCAAGTAGTATAAACAATTGAAACATAATTATCTAATATTTTTTGACCAGTAAAATCTTCAAATACATTTTTTGTTATACTTTAAGTTCTGGGATACATGTGCAGAACATGCATATTTCTTACATAGGTATACATGTGCCATGGTGGTTTGCTGCATCCATCAACCCATCATCTACATTAGGTATTTATCCTAATGCTATCCCTCCCCTTGCCCCACATGCCCTGAGAGGCCCTGCTGTGTGATGTTTTCCTCCATGTGCCCATATGTTCTAATTGTTCAACTCCCACTTATGAGTGAGAACGTGCAGTGTTTGGTTTTCTGTTCCTGTGTTTGCTGAGTATGATGGTTTCCAGCTTCAACCATGTCCCTGCAAAGGACATAAACTCATTCTTTTTTATGACTGCATCATATTCCATAGTGTATATGTGTCACATTTTCTTTACCCAGTCTATCATTGATGAGCATTTGGATTGGTTCTAAGCCTTTGCTATTGTGAATAGTGCTGCAATAAACATACATGTGTATGTGTCTTTATAGTAGAATTATTTATACTCATTTGGGTATATACCCAGTAATGGGATTGCTGGGTCAAATGGTATTTCTAGTTCTAGATCCTTGAGGTATTACCACACTGTCTTCCACAATGGTTGAACTAATTTACATTACCACCAACAATGTAAAAGCATTCCTCTTTCTCCCCATCCTCTCCAGCATCTGTTGTTTCCAGACTTTTTAATAATCACCATTCCAACTGGCACAAGATGGTATCTCATCGTGGTTTTGATTTGCATTTCTGTAATGACCAGTGATGATGAACTTTTTCTCATATGTTTGTTGGTCACATAAATGTCTTCTTTTGAGAAGTGTCTGTTCATATCCTTTGCCCACTTTTTGATTTTTTTTTTCTTGTAAATTTGTTTAAGTTCTTTGTAGATTCTGGATATTAGCCCTTTGTCAGATGGATAGTTTGCAAAATTGTTCTCCCATTCTGTAGGTTGCCTGTTCCCTCTGATGATATTTTCTTTTGCTGTGCAGAAGCTCTTTAGTTTAATTAGATCCCATTGTCAATTTTGGCTTTTGTTGCCATTGCTTTTGATGTTTCAATCATGAAGTCTTTGCCCATGCCTATGTCATGAATGGTTTTGCCTAGGTTTTCTTCTAGGGTTTTTATGAGTTTAGGTCTTATGTTTAAGTCTTTAATCTATCTTGAGTTATGTTTTGTATAAGGTGTAAGGAAGGGATCCAGTTTCAGTTTTCTACATATGGCTAGCCAGTTTTCCTAATACTATTTATTAAATAGTGAGTCCTTTCTTCATTGCTTGTTTTTGTCAGGTTTGTCAAAGATCAGATGGTTGTAGATGTGTGGTGTTATTTCTGAGGCCTCTGTTCTGTCCCATTGGTCTACATATCTGTTTTGGTACCAGTGCCATGCTGTTTTGATTACTGTAGCTGTGTAGTAGAGTTTGAAGTCAGATAGCGTGATGCCTCCAGCTTTGTTCTTTTTGCTTAGGATTGTCTTGGCTATGTAGGCTCTTTTTTGGATCCATATGAAATTGAAAGTAGTTTTTTCCAATTCTGTGAAGAAAGCCAATGGTAGCATGATGGGGATAGCATTGAATCTATAAATCACTTTGGGCAGTATGGCCATTTTCACGATATTGATTCTTCCTATCCATGAGCATTGAATGTTTTTCCATTTGTTTGTGCCCTCTCTTATTTCTTTGAACAGTGGTTTGTAGTTCTTGAAGAGGTCCTTCACATCCCTTGTAAGTCGGATTCCCAGGTATTTTATTATCTTTGTAGCAATTGTGAATGAGAGTTCATTCATGATTTGGCTCTCTGTCTATTATTGGTGTATAAGAATGCTTTTGATTTTCACACATTGATTTTGTATCCTGAGATTTGGCTGAAGTTGCTTATCAGCTTAAGGAAATTTTGGACTGAGACAATGGGGTTTTCTATATATACAATCATGTCATCTGCAAAAATGGGCAATTTGACTTCCTATTTTCCTATTTGAATACCCTTTATTTCTTTCTCTTGCCTGATTGCCCTGGGCAGAACTTCCAATACTTTGTTGAATAAGAGTGGTGAGAGAGAGCATCCTTGTCTTATGCCACTTTTCAAAGGGAATGCTTCCAACTTTTGCCTATTCAGTATGATATTGGTTGCGGGTTTGTCATGAATAGCTCTTATTATTTTGAGATACATTACATCAATACCTAGATTATTGAGAATTTTTAGCCTGATGGGGTCTTGAATTTTATTGAAGGTCTTTTCTGCATCTGTTGAGTTAGAAATGGGCTTTTTCTCATTGGTTCTGTTTATGTGATGGATTACTATTGATTTGTGTATGTTGAACCAGACTTGCATTCCAGCGATGAAGCCGACTTGATCTTGGTGGATAAGTTTTTTAGCATGCTGCTTGATTCGGTTTGCAGTATTTTATTGAGGATTTTCGTATCAACGTTCATCAGGGATATTGGCCTGAAATTTCCTTTTCTTTTGTTGTGTCTCTGCCATGTTTTGGTATGAGGATGATGCTGGCCTCATAAAATGAGTTGGGGAGGATTCCCTCTTTTTCTCTTGTTCGGAATAGTTTCGGAAGGAATGGTACGAGCTCCTCTTTGTGCCTCTGATAGAATTCATCTGTGAATCCATCTGGTCCTGGACCTTTTTTGGTTGGTAGGCTATTAATTATTTCCTCAATTTCAGAAGCTGTTATTGGTCTATTTAGGGATTCAACTTCTTCCTGGTTTGGTCTTAGGAGGGTTATGTGTCCAGGAATTTATCCATTTTTCTAGATTTTCTAGTTTATTTGTGTAGAAGTGTTTAGAGTATTCTCTGATGGTAGTTTGTGTTGCTGTGGGATCAGTGGTGGTACCCTTTAATCATTTTTTATTGTGTCTGTTTGATTCTTCTCTCTTTTCTTCTTTGTTAGTCTAGCTCGTGGTCTATTTTGTTAATCTTTTCAAAACCCAGATCCTGATTTCATTGATTTTTTTTTGAAGGGTTTTTTATGTCTTTATCTCTTTCCCTTCTGCCCTAATCTTAGTTATTTCTTGTCTTCTGCTAGCTTTTGAATTTGTTTGTTCTGGTTTCTCTAGTTCTTTTAATTGTCATGTTGGGGTGTTGATTTTAGATCTTTCCCTCTTTTTCCTGTGGGTATGTAGTGCTATAGATTTCCCTGTAAACACTGCTTTGCTGTGTCCCAGAGATTCTGGTACATTGTGTCTTTGTTGTCATTGATTTCGAAGAACTTATTTATTTCCACTTATTTAATTAAGTTGTTCTTCAATCTCTGATATCCCTTCTTCCACTTGATCAATTCATTAATTGAAACTTGTGTATGCTTCACGGAGCTATGTCATATAATTCTTATTAATTTTCTGCCTGCTTTGTCTACCAATTACTTACATAGGAATGTTTATGTCTCCAACTATGGTAGTGAATTTAGTTTTTTCTATTTATTTATTTTTGTTGCAGGTGTTTTGATGCCTTGTTTATAGGTACATAAAAGTTTAGAATTGTTATGACATTTTATAAAATGGACCCCTTTATTGTTTATATTATCTTTATCTGGGAAAATATTTATTGTACTGAAGTTTGCTTTTCCTTAAATTAAAATAGCTACTATAGGTTTCTTTTGATTGTTATTAGTATCGTATATGTTTCTCCATCTCTTTATTTTAACCTACATGAAACTTTGTATTTAAGGTGTGTTTTGTTTCTTTTGGGCAGCATATAGTTACGTTAAGTTTTCATTTAATCTGATAATCTGTCTCTTAACTAATGTACTTAGACCATGTGGATTAAGAGTGATTACTAATACAATAAATTAGTATCTACACTTTTAATAAAAGTATTCATTTCAGGCTGGGTGCGATTGCTAAAGCTTATAATCCCAGCACTTTGGGAGGCCAAGGAGGGCAGATCACGAGGTTAGGAGTTCGATACTAGCCTGGCCAACATAGTGAAACACCGTCTCTACTAAAAATACAAAAATTATCCAGGCATGGTGGTGCATGCCTGCCCAGCTACTCAGGGGGAGGAAGAGGCAGGAGAATGGCATAAACCTGGGAGGCGGAGCTTGCAGTGAGCTGAGATCCGGCCACTGCACTCCAGCCTGGGCGACAGAGCAAGATTCTGCCTCAAAAAAAAAAAAAAACATTTTTTTTTGTTACTAGAAAATGTAGACCATAATTTTTCATTAGACTAGATGGAATTTGAAACAAAAAAAATCTATGAAAATTTTTAAAAATCTATAAAATTTTTTGACTTAATGAGAGAGCCATATCAGGTAAACTAAAGGAGTTATGAATTCTTATGGGATTGGTCTCCTAATAACTAGTGTTAACTATCTTTATAAATGCTAGTCCTACAAATAATGCTTTCTTTGGTGCAGCATTTTTGTCAGAGCTGATTGGGACTTTTCTGGATTATCCATTGTCTTTCCTTAGCTTTAGTGTTCATTGCAAAGTGCAAGAATATATAATGCATCTTTTGGATTGACTTGATTTACGTGATTTTTCAAGCCTAAGTAGACAGCCAATTTAACTGCTTCAATATGGCCAAAAAGTTCAACTCAATGACAGTTATCAGATCTCATTAGAAAAGAAGGCTTCATTTGGAAAAAACAGCTCTTTTCCTCTCCAGATAGAGGCTTGGGGAAGCCAGAGACATGGCTCAGGTGTTGCATCTGTGACAGTTTTGTGGCAGAGCAGTATTCTTTAATTGCCCATCTAGCTAGGAGAAAGCTTTACTAGACACACTTATTGTTCTCATTGCAAACTGATGTTCCACAGTATTAACCTCCAAGTCAATTGTGTGGCTATTTGTCAGGCCAGGTGAATAACGCACTACTGAAATAACTATTGGTTATTTTGATATCACAATAATCTAATATTGTTGATTTTGTGGCAACCTGTTGAGAATTATATTTTAAAAAAGTGAAATTAGCCTGTATATGGTTGATTTGATATGCATGGTTTATAGTATACAGGTACACCCAACAAAACCACTTGTTTTCTATAAAATTACAGTAAAACACAATATAATCAAAATTTAATCACAATTATTAAATGTGCATAAATACAAACTTACTTCTGCCTCAGCTCATTCCTCTGTGTGCTCTCCTTAGGTCATTCATAAAATGGCTTCCCTTTGGGATTCCAAGAAGGCCGACCTTTAAACCACCCCATAACTGAGAATGATTCTATCCTTAGCAGCTTCCAATCTTTTCAAGGCCATTTTTCTGAATGGTTTTGTTTTTGTTCAGTGATGTTTATAGCATACAAACCAAACTGCATGTGAAATACTGCCCACCTGAAAAAGCTCTCAAAAGGCCCTAAATGAGGTAACCATGATGTGCAAGAATGATTGTTTCTGGGATAAGATGATGGAGTTACACAAAGACAATACTCTCTAGGTAAACCTGAAATGAGCCATTTGACATATTTCAAGGGCAAACTGAGCAGCTTAAAAAAGTCCTATTTAGTACCACAAAACACTTTCTACAGCTCTGCATTGGTTTACTTAGATTGGTTGACCAACCCTCGAATACTAGCTTTCTCTATGCATTGTGTTGGCCCTGTCTTCTCTTCCTCCCTCCCTTCCTTCCTTTCATTTTATTTCCTCAAGGAAATTTACCAATACAATCCATTGCTCCTAAAAGCATGTGACAGCTCTTCTAAGTTCACTGTGCTCTCTCTTTCCTTGAAATTCCTATGACAATTATAAAGATGTTGAATTATACTTCACCTTATACTGATTGCATATTAATTACCATAAATATTTTCTTTACGAAGTTTATCAAAGGCAGAACAATATTTGTATGTGCCAATAAAAAGTAGGAAAAAATTAATATCCATTATAGTTTAAATATAATCATCACTATTAATTTTAAATCCCTTGTGTGAAATATCTCCTTATGGTTTTTCCTCAGTTTCTGTTATATTGTCTTATTTTTATTTATTTGTAGGAGTTAATTTTATGAGATTATATATAACCCCTCCTCAGAAGTGTGTTGCAAAATCTTCTGTATGTAACTTAAATTAAACAAAACCTCTTTAGAAGAAAATATATGAAGCTATCTTCACATCCTCTAGATAGAAAAAGGTTTGTTTTTAAACAAGACATAAAAGCATATACCATAAAGAAAAATATAAAACATTTTGCCTACACTAGAACTGGTAATTTATTTTAATTAAAAAATAAAAAGAATGAAGAAACCAAAGTCATATCAAAAATAGTTGTACTTACGTAGATATTTTTTCTTATCACTATGGAGATGTTGCATTCTTTTTGGCTTCCCTTTTTGCTATTGAGAAATAAGACTGTCATTTTTTTGTAGGTCAACTGATATTTTTCTCAGATTGCTTTGAAGGTCTTTTCTTTGTGTTTTGTTTATTTGCCTGCTCTGCTATTTTGCCCTGGCATGGCTGTGTATTTTTTTATTTATTTATTCTGTTTGAGATTCTTTAAGTTTTCTGGATCTGAAGAATGTTATATTCTATAAAATATGGTATTTTTTTACTGTTACATCACTGACTATGGCCTTTCATTATTCTTCTGATTCTCCACTTTTGAAAATATGATTAGAGAGAGTTTGGGTGAATTCACTCTGTCCTTCCTGATTATATTTTTTATCTCTGTCTTCCTGAATAATTATCTATAGAACTACGTTCTACTTCATTAATGCTTTCTGAGGCAGTGTTTAATTGCTTTTAACTCAGTTTTAATTACTAAAATTAAAAATGTTAATATTAGTAGTATGTTTTTATTTTTATGTCAATATTATTTCTATTAGAATTTTAATATATACAGTATATTTTTCATTTTTAGAAGTTTAATTTGTACTAATTTCAAAATTCAGAAAAAATTTGATGTTTTATTGTTTAACATAACTTCAGTTACCTTCTTTATGTATTTACATGTAAATGTGTTTATTTTATATTTTTATGTGATGATTCCATTATCTACAGTTTGGGAATCTGATGCTTTAGTTTGACTCTTACTTGTGCTTATTTATTGTTTTGTGATTCTTGAGGGTTTTATTTTGAATGCTGGTTGCTATTTAGAATTTTATTAATAGGAAGAACTTGAGGACTTTGTTTAAAATATTTTCCTCCAAAGTGCATTTATATATTTTTTCCTCCAAATCCCTATGGATAAACTGACATGGGGCTGCATTAGACTAATTTTTTTTAGGCTTTTAAGGCAACAACTTATATAATTTCAGGACACAAAGTTGTGTGATTACAAGTTTATGCTTTAAAAATATTTTTTTCTTTTTAACTCTTTCATTCTACTCAGTCCCAATTCAAGGCTAAATCAGTCACCTATACTACTGTAGTATGTTTTGGTGATTATTTGTTTGTTTTCCTAATTCACCTACTGAGTATGTTATCCTTTAAGAATATTGGCCTTATGTGGAGAATTCTGAGATGATACTCTTTCTTCTCCTGCTTCATTTTTACCCATTTTTCTGGTATGTGACCCTTTTAACCCCTGGTGTGTGGACTTTGAAGACAGACAACTTCCAGACAAATCCTGACATTATTGCTGCATTATTCTTGCGTAATTACACTTTCTTCTCTTTCTGGCTTCCATTTTCCTTACTATACTGCTAGTGCAGGCATGATTTGACATACATACATTAAATATTGCAAGATTTTTGTGTACTATCCCAGGAGTGGCTTCTCTTGTTTGGTCTGTCTTACCTTAGTAATTTTTTTTTTTTTTTCCCCCACAGGGAAGTTATAAACTTCCTTAAGGTGCGAAAATTATTACAGTTTTATATGTCTAGAGGATATATTGCTTAATGTTATGCACTTACATGGTGCTAAGTAAACTTTCTAAAATGGATTAGTATTTACTCAATAAACTGAAAATCTTGTGATAAGCTGTATTCTTTATTCATGCATACTAGAGGCACGTATCAAATCAATGCAATCTCTGTTGAGCATTTATTATCTTACTATCTGTAAGGCATTGATTCAGTTCCTATGATTACAAAAGACAGCACCTTAATTCAACTAGTTGAAGGCATTTTAGTTTAAGCAGAAGCCCCCAAAAGAGTTAAAGGAAATCTTTTATTCATTTTGATTATAAATTTCTCATAATATCTGCTGCAATCTCCAACAGTGTAAACAACTGAAAATATACATATACATACACACATATACACATACATATATATAGCATACATGTAGCATATATATATGCTACTTGAATCTGGTTTGACATATACATGTGTCAGAATCAAGTAGTATAAACAATTGAAACATAATTATCTAATATTTTTTGACCAGTAAAATCTTCAAATACATTTTTTGTTATACTTTAAGTTCTGGGATACATGTGCAGAACATGCATATTTCTTACATAGGTATACATGTGCCATGGTGGTTTGCTGCATCCATCAACCCATCATCTACATTAGGTATTTATCCTAATGCTATCCCTCCCCTTGCCCCACATGCCCTGAGAGGCCCTGCTGTGTGATGTTTTCCTCCATGTGCCCATATGTTCTAATTGTTCAACTCCCACTTATGAGTGAGAACGTGCAGTGTTTGGTTTTCTGTTCCTGTGTTTGCTGAGTATGATGGTTTCCAGCTTCAACCATGTCCCTGCAAAGGACATAAACTCATTCTTTTTTATGACTGCATCATATTCCATAGTGTATATGTGTCACATTTTCTTTACCCAGTCTATCATTGATGAGCATTTGGATTGGTTCTAAGCCTTTGCTATTGTGAATAGTGCTGCAATAAACATACATGTGTATGTGTCTTTATAGTAGAATTATTTATACTCATTTGGGTATATACCCAGTAATGGGATTGCTGGGTCAAATGGTATTTCTAGTTCTAGATCCTTGAGGTATTACCACACTGTCTTCCACAATGGTTGAACTAATTTACATTACCACCAACAATGTAAAAGCATTCCTCTTTCTCCCCATCCTCTCCAGCATCTGTTGTTTCCAGACTTTTTAATAATCACCATTCCAACTGGCACAAGATGGTATCTCATCGTGGTTTTGATTTGCATTTCTGTAATGACCAGTGATGATGAACTTTTTCTCATATGTTTGTTGGTCACATAAATGTCTTCTTTTGAGAAGTGTCTGTTCATATCCTTTGCCCACTTTTTGATTTTTTTTTTCTTGTAAATTTGTTTAAGTTCTTTGTAGATTCTGGATATTAGCCCTTTGTCAGATGGATAGTTTGCAAAATTGTTCTCCCATTCTGTAGGTTGCCTGTTCCCTCTGATGATATTTTCTTTTGCTGTGCAGAAGCTCTTTAGTTTAATTAGATCCCATTGTCAATTTTGGCTTTTGTTGCCATTGCTTTTGATGTTTCAATCATGAAGTCTTTGCCCATGCCTATGTCATGAATGGTTTTGCCTAGGTTTTCTTCTAGGGTTTTTATGAGTTTAGGTCTTATGTTTAAGTCTTTAATCTATCTTGAGTTATGTTTTGTATAAGGTGTAAGGAAGGGATCCAGTTTCAGTTTTCTACATATGGCTAGCCAGTTTTCCTAATACTATTTATTAAATAGTGAGTCCTTTCTTCATTGCTTGTTTTTGTCAGGTTTGTCAAAGATCAGATGGTTGTAGATGTGTGGTGTTATTTCTGAGGCCTCTGTTCTGTCCCATTGGTCTACATATCTGTTTTGGTACCAGTGCCATGCTGTTTTGATTACTGTAGCTGTGTAGTAGAGTTTGAAGTCAGATAGCGTGATGCCTCCAGCTTTGTTCTTTTTGCTTAGGATTGTCTTGGCTATGTAGGCTCTTTTTTGGATCCATATGAAATTGAAAGTAGTTTTTTCCAATTCTGTGAAGAAAGCCAATGGTAGCATGATGGGGATAGCATTGAATCTATAAATCACTTTGGGCAGTATGGCCATTTTCACGATATTGATTCTTCCTATCCATGAGCATTGAATGTTTTTCCATTTGTTTGTGCCCTCTCTTATTTCTTTGAACAGTGGTTTGTAGTTCTTGAAGAGGTCCTTCACATCCCTTGTAAGTCGGATTCCCAGGTATTTTATTATCTTTGTAGCAATTGTGAATGAGAGTTCATTCATGATTTGGCTCTCTGTCTATTATTGGTGTATAAGAATGCTTTTGATTTTCACACATTGATTTTGTATCCTGAGATTTGGCTGAAGTTGCTTATCAGCTTAAGGAAATTTTGGACTGAGACAATGGGGTTTTCTATATATACAATCATGTCATCTGCAAAAATGGGCAATTTGACTTCCTATTTTCCTATTTGAATACCCTTTATTTCTTTCTCTTGCCTGATTGCCCTGGGCAGAACTTCCAATACTTTGTTGAATAAGAGTGGTGAGAGAGAGCATCCTTGTCTTATGCCACTTTTCAAAGGGAATGCTTCCAACTTTTGCCTATTCAGTATGATATTGGTTGCGGGTTTGTCATGAATAGCTCTTATTATTTTGAGATACATTACATCAATACCTAGATTATTGAGAATTTTTAGCCTGATGGGGTCTTGAATTTTATTGAAGGTCTTTTCTGCATCTGTTGAGTTAGAAATGGGCTTTTTCTCATTGGTTCTGTTTATGTGATGGATTACTATTGATTTGTGTATGTTGAACCAGACTTGCATTCCAGCGATGAAGCCGACTTGATCTTGGTGGATAAGTTTTTTAGCATGCTGCTTGATTCGGTTTGCAGTATTTTATTGAGGATTTTCGTATCAACGTTCATCAGGGATATTGGCCTGAAATTTCCTTTTCTTTTGTTGTGTCTCTGCCATGTTTTGGTATGAGGATGATGCTGGCCTCATAAAATGAGTTGGGGAGGATTCCCTCTTTTTCTCTTGTTCGGAATAGTTTCGGAAGGAATGGTACGAGCTCCTCTTTGTGCCTCTGATAGAATTCATCTGTGAATCCATCTGGTCCTGGACCTTTTTTGGTTGGTAGGCTATTAATTATTTCCTCAATTTCAGAAGCTGTTATTGGTCTATTTAGGGATTCAACTTCTTCCTGGTTTGGTCTTAGGAGGGTTATGTGTCCAGGAATTTATCCATTTTTCTAGATTTTCTAGTTTATTTGTGTAGAAGTGTTTAGAGTATTCTCTGATGGTAGTTTGTGTTGCTGTGGGATCAGTGGTGGTACCCTTTAATCATTTTTTATTGTGTCTGTTTGATTCTTCTCTCTTTTCTTCTTTGTTAGTCTAGCTCGTGGTCTATTTTGTTAATCTTTTCAAAACCCAGATCCTGATTTCATTGATTTTTTTTTGAAGGGTTTTTTATGTCTTTATCTCTTTCCCTTCTGCCCTAATCTTAGTTATTTCTTGTCTTCTGCTAGCTTTTGAATTTGTTTGTTCTGGTTTCTCTAGTTCTTTTAATTGTCATGTTGGGGTGTTGATTTTAGATCTTTCCCTCTTTTTCCTGTGGGTATGTAGTGCTATAGATTTCCCTGTAAACACTGCTTTGCTGTGTCCCAGAGATTCTGGTACATTGTGTCTTTGTTGTCATTGATTTCGAAGAACTTATTTATTTCCACTTATTTAATTAAGTTGTTCTTCAATCTCTGATATCCCTTCTTCCACTTGATCAATTCATTAATTGAAACTTGTGTATGCTTCACGGAGCTATGTCATATAATTCTTATTAATTTTCTGCCTGCTTTGTCTACCAATTACTTACATAGGAATGTTTATGTCTCCAACTATGGTAGTGAATTTAGTTTTTTCTATTTATTTATTTTTGTTGCAGGTGTTTTGATGCCTTGTTTATAGGTACATAAAAGTTTAGAATTGTTATGACATTTTATAAAATGGACCCCTTTATTGTTTATATTATCTTTATCTGGGAAAATATTTATTGTACTGAAGTTTGCTTTTCCTTAAATTAAAATAGCTACTATAGGTTTCTTTTGATTGTTATTAGTATCGTATATGTTTCTCCATCTCTTTATTTTAACCTACATGAAACTTTGTATTTAAGGTGTGTTTTGTTTCTTTTGGGCAGCATATAGTTACGTTAAGTTTTCATTTAATCTGATAATCTGTCTCTTAACTAATGTACTTAGACCATGTGGATTAAGAGTGATTACTAATACAATAAATTAGTATCTACACTTTTAATAAAAGTATTCATTTCAGGCTGGGTGCGATTGCTAAAGCTTATAATCCCAGCACTTTGGGAGGCCAAGGAGGGCAGATCACGAGGTTAGGAGTTCGATACTAGCCTGGCCAACATAGTGAAACACCGTCTCTACTAAAAATACAAAAATTATCCAGGCATGGTGGTGCATGCCTGTAGTCCCAGCTACTCAGGAGGCTGAGGCAGGAGAATCACTTGAACCCAGGAGGCGGAGGTTGTGGTGAGCTGAGATCACGCCACTGCACTCCAGCCTGGGCAAAAGAGACTTCTTTTTTTTTTTTTTTTTTTTAATTTTTTACTTTTTAAAAAACAGTATTCATTTCATTAATACTTTGTAACATTTTTCCATCATTTTTTGCCTTTTTGTAATGAATTTGGCATCATAAGTGGTCCATCTTATATCTTTTCTTTATCTATAATATATGCTTTTAAAAAATATTTCATTCTACTCTCTTTTTGTTTGCATGGTTTCTGATGCGAAGTTTATTTTAATTCTTACCCTCGATTTTCTGTACGTAAGTTTTCCCCCTGCTCTGGTATTTATAAAGATATTCTCTTTTACGTTTTTCTGTAGTTTGAACATAATATGTCTTTAAAAAGTTATCTTGTTTGGTGTTTTCTGAGTTTCCTGGGTGTGTGGTTTGTTATGTATCATTAATTTTGGCATTTTTGCTTCAAATATTAATCATGTATTTTTTTTTGCCTTTTTATATTCCAGTTACACATACATTGCACTATTTAATATTGTCCCAGGGTCTTAAATATTCTGTTTTCTCAATTATTTTTCTTTTCTCTCTTTATGCTTTAGTTTGGAAAGTTTCCATTTATCTGTCTTCAAGTTATTGATTTTATTCTTTTCTCAGTTATGCAGAGTCTAGTGATGAGCCCATCAATCTGTTCTTCATTTATTTAACTGTGTGTTTAGTTTTAGCAGTTTTTTTTTGAGTCTGTCATAGAGTTCCCATCTCTCTAATAACATTATACATCTGGTCTTACATGTTGCCTATTGTTCTTATTTGATAATTTCAACATCTGTGTCATATCTGAGTCTAGATACGATGTTTCTGTTGTCTCTTCAGACTCTGCTTTTTGTTGGCTTTAGAATGACTTGTAATTTTTGTTCAAAGCCAGTAATGTTATTTCAAGTAAATAGGCCTTCATTGTGAAGATTTAAGTCAATCTGGCTAGGATTTTGGCTGTTTTTATGAATTGTTATAGCTCTAGGAACCAGAAGAAATTCCTCCAGTGTCTTCATTTTTGTCTCCTGTCTAGGCTTTGGGACTTCTGTTTGTAGTGCTCCTTAGAGTCTGTATCTTGCAGCTTTCCAGCTTTAATCCACTGTTATTATTGTTAAAAGAAAAACAGCCAAATTAAATTTAAAAGAGTTACATTGAGCAATGAATAATTTGTGAATTGGGCAGCCCCCAAAATCACAGCAGATTCAGAGAGACTCCAGGGTTGCCTCGTGGTCAGAACAAATTTATAGACAAAAAAAAAAAAAAAAAAGTAAATTGATGTACAGAAATTGCAAGTGAGGTAAAGAAACAGCTGGATTTTTTATCGCTCCACATTTGCCTTATTTGAACACTGTGAACACTCAGCAGCTTATGAGAGGTTGAAGTGAGGCTGCTGGGATTGGCCAAGACTCAGCGATTGTTACAGGCACATACTCCTAAATTAGGTTTTCAGTCTTGACTACCTATTAAATTAGGTTGCAGTTCATCTACAAGGACTCAAATATAGAAGCACAGAGTCCTTCTCAGGTCATATTTAGTTTGCTTTAGCATTACATTGGGGACTTATTGGTGTGGTGCTGTTGGGTATTTGGGGGAGTACTGCTGTGCAATCTTCTGATATGTTTCAGTGTTTTAGTAAGTCTACATCTTATGGGAAGGGCATTTATAAATGTTTCTGTCTCTACTCCATGGTTATAGCTTTCCTTCTTCTGTCCCTTATTTCATTCACTGTGTGCAGCTTTTCTTATCCATTCCTTTGACCCTCTACCCTTGTTCACTTTGTTATTAATATTGTAAATATTTACCTTAACAATACCTTAGACAAAAAGGCTGGAGTCGGAGTAGTATTTCCTTCTCGTATCTGAGATAAAGTTTTAGAATTGCTCTTTCCCCTAAAGTTCAGGTGTTCGCTAGGAAAATTAGTCTGGGTGAGATTCACAATAGATGGTCTTCCTTTCTCCAAGTTAGAGTTATGAACCTTTAACAGATTTGCACTGTAAGATCACAGTGGGATTCCTAGAGTGAATGCCTTTGTAAATGTACAAGGGCCCTTTTGAATGCAGCTCCCATGAATTGCTCACTCTCAAGCAATTCTACACTCAGTCTGCAGCAATTTATAAAACAACTATCTGAATATTCCTACCAGCTAATGGATTCCAATGGTTTCTGCTCTAGGTAAGAAAATATTAGCAGCTTTAGTTCTCTAAATACATACGTCTCTAGATTTCAGAGTAATAGTTTACTGTGTCACCTTGGTTCTCTGAGGCATCAAGAGAAAAGTTGTTGATTTGTATTTTCTTTAGCTTTTACTTACTTTAAGATGGGAGTGATGACTTCTAAGCTTTTTACATGTTGGAGCTGAAACCAGAAGTATTTGATTTTGGATTTTGTTTTTTCCATTTAAACACTGTGAAGTCACAATTAGATAATAAATAAAATTGTGAGATACACCATCAATCATCAGGACCCCAATACAGCATAATTATGTGCTTGATTGTCATTCTCATCCTAAATAGTAGTGTTAGAATCACTTTTTAACATATTTCTCATATATTATTATAAGCAAAAGATAAATTATCCAAAGCAAGTACTCTTAAAAACTGAACAATAATTTATTCATAACATCACCTTTCCTCATTGACTATAGAAAGGGCAACAGCATTCTGACCTTTTGGTTTTAGAAATACCATGTATCTTAATGTCTTTCTAAAATCGAAGAATTGAAATGATTGTAAATTATCTGCAAAATGTTATTATAAATTAATTATTGACCTGGTATAAAAGGAAATAATCTGCCAACATGAAATTTAAAAAAAAAATTGGAAGTTGGGTGACCAGGCTAGCTTTTATTCAAAGTAAATGCTCAGTGCTGCAAAGTGAAACCAGTACTCAGGCAAACATCTTCTCAGCAAGGCAATTTGCTTCTGCAGAAGGGTGCTGCTTGCGTCAATCACAATTGCAAGAGCACATTGAATAAAGGAGGGAAAGAGTTTTTATTTCTAATGCAGGGTCCCTACCTCTGTGACTTGAATAACAAGTGATGTCAAACCTTAGTGCATATCTGCTTTTTCAGTTTCTTGCTTGCACCACAGTTGTCAGTGTCCCAGTGATCAAAACAAATCACATAGTTGCATGAACAAACATAGCTGCAAGACTAGCAAAATTAATTCCAGTGCATGATAGGAGAAAGCAGCGCATACAGAGGGAAGGGTGGGGATGAGAGGTCACTAAATAATATATCACAGTGTATGAATGTTAAACTTTACAAGATAACATCAAATAGTTTTCCTAAGTATATTTTAGCTAACTGGAAGTTGCCTTCACAATGTATAAGTTTCTATATTACTGCATTGATCTATACTATCTGCTATTTGAAATTGTCTGATCATTAATGTTATGTCTCATTTTAGTATTGATTTACATTTTCAAATTATTTATTTTGAACTCATTTCATATATTTGCTGTCTATGCATTTTTTTTTTCTTTTATAAAATAACTTTCTGAACTATTGGGTTGTTTGCCTTTTTTTTTCTGAACTAATTTTTAGTCATTTTATATTTTATAAAATATTTTGTCAATAATTTGTGTTGCAAATATTTACTTCAAGCATGTAGCATAGATTTTGACTTTTAAGATTGGAACTGATAAAGAGACATTCTTAATCTTTATGCAAAGCAATGTATCAATTATTAACTTTTATCTTAGAGATTTTATTATCTTGCTTAGGAAATCTTTTCTTACCCTGAGATTAGAAAAAAATTCACTTATATTTCTTAAAGTTTCAAAAGTTAGCTTTCACATTTAAATTCTGAATTTATCTAGAATTGATTTTCTTTCTTTTTCTTATCTTTCATTCATTCTTTCTTTTTTATTATACAGAGGACCTACATATTCAATTTTAATTTTTCATGTGAAAGATCATTTTTTTCTGGCACATTTTCTCTCTGATCTGCCATTCTATCTTAGTCAGATACTACAAATCTGTATGCATATGTTTTAAGTAACTAGCCTATTCTGTTCCATTTATTAATTTATCTATGCTGTGCCATGCATTGTATTTAATATAGTTGTATAATCATCTTCATACATGGGTTATTTACTCTTCCATATAAACTTCAGAACAAACTGAATATAATTAAAACCCTGCTAAATGGTTCTGACTGACATTTCAGTAAATTCTTGCATCTATTTGGGTAGAACTGCCATCTTAACATTATAAAGTCCACCTACCCATGCCCATGTAATAGGTCCATTATTTTATCCCAATTATATTGATGTTCTTCGATTCTTCATAATGTTCCAAATGCAGATCTGGCATTTTTTCTGTATTTTTTATGGATTACAAAAAATTTTTGAAACTATTTTAAATGCTCTTTAGAATCTTTTCTTTTTAAATCTTTGCTGGTACACGGAGATTCCATTGAATTTTGTATATTGATTTTTCCTTAGTATTTTGCACATACTGCTATTATTTATAATAATTTCTAAAATATTTTCCTCCTCTATGTAGATATTTCTATCATTTGAAAATGATAACCAATTGATTTCCTCCTTTCCAATCATTTTGTATTTAATTTATTTTTCTTATTTTATCACATTGGCAATACAATAGTGAACAGACAAGGTGAGAATTGTATTCTTTATATTATTTTAAATCATTTCTATACAATATTAAATGTGATCAGAGAGCATCCTAATGTAATTCCCAAGGATGTTTCAAAAACAACAATTGTTGCTACCAATTTAGCTTTTCTGTACACAACAGTGTAGAAGAAGCAATACTGTTTTAGGTGACACAATTCTTGGTTCCAATGTTAGTTCTACCACTCACTGGATACTAACTTTGGGATTTTCTCATAGAATTTAAAATGGGCCTACTACATGTCTCTTAAAGTTGAAGGGAAGAGTCAATCAGAGAGTACGTTAATATGGGAAAGGTTTATGTAGATAAATAGCTACAAGACCAGTGAGACCCAGTGTCACCAGATCTTACTGAACTGTAGACACAAAAGAGGAAAAGTTAATATACTTCAATAATAACTGTGCTTGTCACCCACAATGAATATTTCTGAAAGTTCTCAGAGGAGACTGGCATGTATTTCCTTATTACAACTAGTTTCCCACAGGACTCATACTCCTTTGAGGAGTGCCTCTTTCTGTAGGTGGCCATTGTCTGGTGTGTGGTCACCACTGGTCTTTTAAATAGGGTGACAGCTGCTGCTAATTGGTGCTATTTTCCCCAGATGATTTAGCAGAATTCTTGTCCTGGTCAGAGCCAGACTCTCTTGACTGTCTCTGTGTCTCAGAAAGGCCAAGTTGAATTCTGGTCTGTATCAATGTGACAAAAAAACAGCTCCTGCCTATCTGTATACATCCCAAGATAAGGATCATATGGTAGCCATTGTCTGTACCTGACAAGAAATAACCGCTTTATTTTTATTTTTAGTTATTACATTCTTTCTCTCTTGGACTTGAATATGAGACTAGGAATTAGGGATAAAAATGGATTTGAAAAACGGACAAATCCTTGAACTCAGAATCACTCTGCTATAAATAACTAAGACTTTTTGTGGCTTCAGTTCAATCCTGGGATCTGAGATTTCTTCTCATGGACAAGGTAGATTATCTAGCAGAGATACACGTATAGACAGGTTTCTAATAGGCCCTCTGCCATCAATTTGAAATGCATGCCCAGATAAATCTGAACCACAGCAGTAGATGACACAGCCTGAGGAGGAATCTTTCCTATACAAGGTAACAATATGAATTTGAAAACAGGATTCTTGTTGGATTTGTCTTTATATCATAAGAGCAAATCGCAGCCAAAGAGCATTGACTGTGGAGCAAATTAGGTCAGATGTGAATCTTATTTTCTCAATTTATTTAGTTTGCAATGCAGTTTAGGATGAATTGTTTACCAATTCTGGGTCTAACTTTCTTGTGAGGGAGAGTTTTAATATCTGGTTTACAGTCTCTTTTAATATCAATTAAATATTGTGGGAATAATTGTTTAGAAAGACCTTTGAATTTAGCATATTTCTATTTTGAGATATAATTCTTAGATTAAATATATGCAATAGCATAATTATATGAGCTGTTATCACTTTGAAACAACAGATCAAGTTTATAATAAAACAGGTGAAAACCAATTTTTTAATGTTGTTCTTTGTAGATAAGACAGTCCATGGGTTGATATTTTTCACTTTTCAATCAAAGATGAGTAGTTCAACTCAATCTAAGATTTTTAGAGTATACATCATTAGTGACATTTATATCACTGAGTTTGCATCCATAATTCTTACTTATGTGATTTTTGACATTGTGGCATGTGCTATATATAATAAGAAAGCCAGGTGCACAACTGCTTATCCAAGACTATTTAAAAATCTGACTTCTGTAGAATCCAAATAAGAGTCTTAGAATTTCTTAAATATTTTAATGTTTAAAATAAGCATAGTTTATGTAGATTTGTAAATATATTCCATGGTGTGTTTTTGCAAATAATATTAATTTGAAAACATATTATCTTCATTTCATAAAACAGAATACAGGAGAATTGTATTTCTTTAATTAATCTGTCAAGTATGCATAAAGACTATTTGGCAAGAGATGCTCTTTCAGATTATTGGTCTACTGGATTTAAATTCATGGAAATTATTGAAATATCTGATATCTGACAATTTATGGGCCATGAATATATGACTCTCTTTAAAGATAAGGGAAGTAACAATTTTTATATAATATCTTTTGAGATAATAATTCTTGCATTCTGGAGGTATTTGTTAAATTATAGATGGTTGATTTTCATATTTGCTCATACTATTTCCACAAGCCATAAAAAGTAATCAGAAATATCTTGTATAAGTTAACATTTTAGGTGTTTTTGTTGTAGCAAATCTGTATATAGGATTTGGGAGCTACACCTCTAGCATGTGACTTGAATTTCTCTGATTTGATAAGTCAGCTACCAAGTAAGGCTATCAATTTGAGAGGTTTTTCAGAAGTTCTAGCAAGAGAACTTATGACACGATAGAAAAGCCTTCTTTCCAATAATTGAGCCAGTATTTATTATTGGCAAATGCTTGGTCGAGTTTCATTTTACTTTCACTGATCAAAGCATTCCCTGGTTTACCTGTTTAACAAAGAACTAATATTTACTTTCATATTTAAGTAACTGGATGTGCCATTTTTATGCCAATTGCTATTTTTTAAATACCTATTTAAAACATAGTAACTGTTCCACAAATAAATCCAATAGGCTGAGTTAAGCCATGATATCAAATAGAGAGAGAGAGATGATAAGTAATCTATGGTCAGATGAACACTTAAGGCCTGTGAGCTACATAATTTGTCCCACAATAATCTCATTGTCTTATAGATGGAAAATGTAGTCTAAAGAGAGGAGGGGACTTCCCCTGTGTCATGCATGTGGATATAAGCAGAGTAACGCCTAGATGGTGGGCGTTTCCAGATTGGATTTGTCTGGCCTGGAATTCAGAAAGAAGACTAACTCTGAGAAGCAGAAAGTGATGAAAATATATGTTATGTCAGTCATATTAGTGCATGAGTCCTGGAGGCATGAATGCAAGAAAGGATGTGGTCTTTTCTCAGTAATACTTTAAGGTCTTTGTGAATCATACTGAAGTGGCTAAATTAAAGAACAGCACCCACTAAAAAACAGCCCCATTTAGCATGAAGAGCAGCACCCACCGAAGATGAAAAGGATGAGAGGAGAATCTTTTCTGGAACCATAAAGAATGGAGGGTAGAGACTAATAAGGGTCAAAGAGTGAGAGAGTAAGATCCTATCTTTATCCTAAATGTGGGACCAGACGAAGAATTTCCTGAACTGTAGCATGATTCAGAGGACTCTGAGAAGATAAGCTGTGAGTCTCATCATTTATAAATACTGGGGAGAATGTACAGACAGCTCATTTTATTGTGCTTCACTTTGTTGAATATTTTACAAATTGAAAGTTTGTGGCAGCCCTGCATCAAGCGAGGCTGTTAGCACAATTTTTGCAACAGCATCTGCTCACTTTGTGATGCTGTGTCACATTTTGATATTTTCAAACTTTTTCTTTATTATTATAACTTTTATGGTGATCTGTAGATCAGCAGTCTTTGATGTTACTATTTAAATGTTTTGATGTGTCATGAGCTATACTTACAGGACAGCAAACTTAATTGATAAATGTTGTTCACGTCTGAATGCTGCACTAATCAGCTGATCCCCTGTCTCTCTCCCTCTTCCTGACCTCTCTATTTTGAAACAGAACAATATTGAAATTTCGCCAGTCACCACACAATGGCCTCTAAGTGTTCAAGTAAAAGGGAGAGTCGTATGTCACTCACTTTAAACTGAAAGCTAGAAATGATTAAGCTTAGGGAGGAAGACATATCGAAAACCAAAATAGGCTAAAAGCTAGATCTTTTGCAACAGTTAGTCAAATTGTGAATACAAAAGAAAAGTTATTGGAAATTAAAAGTGCTACACCAGTGAGTACACAGATAACAAGAAAGCCAAAGAAGCCTTATTGTTGATAGAGTGAAAGTTTTAATAGTCTGCATAGAAGATCAAACCAGTCACAACATTATCTTAAGCGAAGGCTTAATCCTGAGCAAGGTTCTAACTGTCTTCAATTCTGTGAAGGTGGAGAGAGGTGAGAAAGCTGTAGAAGAAACGTTTAAAGCTAGCAGAAGTTAGTTTATGAGGTTTAAGGAAAGAAACTGTCTCCAAATCTTAAAATTGCAATGTGAAGTAGCAAGTGCTGATGTAGAAGCTGCAGGAAGTTATCCAGAAGATGTAGCTAAGATCATTGATAAAGGTGGCTACATTAAACAGCAGATTTTCAATGTAGACAAAACAGCCTTGTACTGGAAGAAGATGCCACCTAAGACTTTCATAGCTAGAGCAGAGAAGTTAATGTCTGGTTTCAAAGGATTGGCTGACTCTCTTGTTATGGTCTAATAGAGCTGGTGACTTTAAGTTAAATCCAATTCTAATTTTCCATATTCAAAATCATAGAGCCCTTAAAATGGGCTAAATATACACTGCCTGTGCTCTAGAAATGAAACAACAAAGCCTAGATGACAGTATATCTGCTTGCTGCATGGTTTACTGAAAATTTGAAGCCCACTGTTGAGACCTACTGCTCAACAAAAAAGATTCCTTTCAAATATTGCTCCTCATTGACAATGCATCTTGTTACCTAAGAGCTCTCATAGACACATACAAGATAATTTAAGTTGTTTTAATGCTTACTAGCATAACATCCACTTGGTAGCTCATGAACCAAAGAGTAATTTCAAATTTCAAATTTTATTATTTCCTAACTACATTTTGTCAGGTTATAACTTCCATAGATCATTATTCTTCTGATTGATCTTGGCAAAGTAAATTGGCAACCTTCTGGAAAAGATTTACCATTCTAGATGCCATTAAGAATATTTGTGACTCATGGGTTGGTGGGGAGTAGTAAAAAGTACCTAGATTAATAGGAGTTTGGAAGAAGTTGATTCCAACCCTCATGGATGACTTTAAGGGGTTCACGGCTTCAGTAGAGGAAGTAACTGCAGATATGGTGGAAATTGCAAGAGAACTAGAATTAGAAGTGGAGGCTGAAGATGTGACTGAATTGCTGCAATCTCATGATAAAACTTGAGCAGGTGAGGAGTTGCTTCTTAAGGATGAGCAAATAAAATGGTTTCCTGAGATGGAATCTGCTCCTGGTAAAGATGCTGTGGAAATTGTTGAAATGATAACAAAATATTTAGATTAATTGCATAAACTTAATTGATAAGGCAGCAGAAGAGTTTGAGATAATTAATCACAATTTTGAAAGAAGTTACATTGTAAAATTTGATCAAACAGCATCATTGCTATAAAGGAGGAGTCAATCGTTGCAGTTAATTTTACTGTTGTCTTATTACAAGAAATTGCCACAGTCTCCTCCACCTTCAGCAACCACCATTCTTATCAGTCAGGAGCCATCAACATCAAATTTTTCATCAGCAAAAAGACCGTAACTCGCTGAAGGCTCAGATGATTGTTAGCATTTAACAATAAATTATTTTTTAAGTCATGTGCATTATATTTTAGACATTGTTCTATTGCTATTGCACACTTAATAGATTTTAGTATAGGGTAAACATAACTTTTAAATGCACTGGGAAACTAAAAAGTTCATGTGACTCAGTTTGTGTCGATATTTGCTTGATTTTGGTAGACTAAAATCAAACATGCATTATCTCTGAGGTATGCCTGTATAGTAATCTCATAAATATAAATATTACTAAACATATTTTATTATGTTTATAATAAAATTCATATGATTAAAATCAGAACTGTAATTCAAACAGAAGTATAAAATATTAAGAATCACCATGAGGTCATATTTCACAAAGAAACAACACAATGAACCAACTTCAGAATTGGCATATGTAATGGCAGAATTTGTTCTAAGCTTCAGCAATAAAATCAGACACTTGTGGTATTATTCTTTTGAGAATTTTGGGGGAGTTTCATTATTTGCTTGGAACACACATTTTACCTCTTATTTAAGATTAGACACAAGCCTGGGCACAGTGGCTCATTCTTGTAATCATAGCACTTTGGGAGGCTGAAGTTGGAGGTTCGCTTGAGCTCAGGAGTTCAAGACCAGCCTGGGAAACCTAGTGAGACCTTGTCTCTACTAAAAAGTTTAAAAAGTTATCTGGGTGTAGTGGCATGTGCCTATAGTCCCAGCTTGGGAGGCTGAGGCAGGAGGATAGCTTGAGCCCAGCAGGTCGAGGCTGAGTGAGCTGTGATTCTGCCATTGCACTCCAGCCTGAGTGACAGAGTGAGAGCCTGTCTCAAAAAGTAAATTAATTAATTAACTAAACAAATTGTTTTATAAAATATTTTCTCTACGTATTCTGGGAATGATAATTTTATACAAAGAAAGATCATGATGACTTATATACAACAAAATGATAAAACAAATCTAGGAGTAATTTATCACATAAAAACCATTTTCTTCACCTACATCATGGCAAAATTAACTTTTGGAAGTATATTCACTGTCATGCTTTTGTAAACTACATAAAATTGACCAACAGTTCTTTGGTTATGTCTACATAGGTCAATGAAAATGGAAAGTTGAGATAATTTGAAGTTTTTTTTGGTTTGTTTTAAATAGTATTATGACACTTGAGTAAAGCATAGATTTGGGCATTGTGATCTCTACATATTTCACCTTATGAGGTAAATTTTTTAGATATATACCCAATCCTATTCTTTGTTTTCTTTGTATAAATTTGGCCAAAATTTTAAGGGCAAAGATTTACATAATCTTTGTAATGGCCCTTTGTAATATTATTCTATAGAATTATAACATGAGAAAACAAGTAGTATTTCAACTCTCTAATTGTCTAAAAATAGGCCACTTCATGTTTAAGTTTGGACATTAATGAGCTGTCTACATTCCTGTGGCAAGCCTTCCTACCACAGCAACAGCAAACGTTCTCATTTAAGGAAGATCAATAGCTGTACACATTTTTTCTTTTATGCAGTCCAGTTTACAACTCACTTTTAATATCATTTAAAAGTATGTAAGCAAATCCTACATGACATTTTTATTACCATTGTAATATCTCAGGTTTAATTTTTGGCAGTAAATATAGTCTTGTACAAACTTAGAAGCAAAAAGAAAAAAAGAAACTGGGGTTTAAGTATATTTTTATTTATATAGTACTTTTACTTCTGGGAGTGAATGTCATTTTTGTACAAAACACCTGTTCATGTGATGAATTTGAAAAAGTTTGATATTCAAATAACCTCCAGAAGTTTTATTTTGTTTTCAACCTACATTACGTTTTAGGAAGCCTTCCAAAGTTTATAATTATATGTTTGAAAGGTTTCACATGGAGTTATCATTGGTATATCAGTAGACTTTAATTTACCCAGTCTACTAATTTACATTTTTTAAAACCCCACGTTAATTGTAGAGTACAGGGAACAAAATACAGAAATATGGTTATTTTACCTTTGAAGGCATGCTTAATCACTAATATAGATGTTTAGAATCTACCAGATAAGGAGAAAAACAAGTTTAAAGTCAGAACTCTGGGATCATGCATGCTTTGGATTTTACTTTTTGAACTGCCTCTTAATATTTGGCCAGTCTGAGCAGGGCAATTTGTTTTCTCCATGGCTCAATTTCTTTATCCGTAAAAGAGGGTGAAAAATAGTCTTTCCCTCACAGAATTACTCTCAGAATAATTATAATTATATTTTCAAAAGTTATTCACTTTTGAATCATGATAAAATATATGTTCATGTAAGATTCACAAGGATAATGACTGAGCGAGTGGCAAGTGAACAAGTTACTGGATTTGTCTAGCCTCTACTAAAGAATGACTGAACAACACGCTCAGGGTATATCATTAGTACTATGTAAAAAGCTTATGATTTACTGAATGGCATTTCTATGCCCCATATTTTATTATTTTCAAATGGTGTCACGCCATGTCTGTTTCAAATCATGTCCTCTTAAAACTTTTTGGTTTCTTCGTGTTATCAATTTAGGATACTTTAAAAATAAATTGGTAAAGCATATTTCAGTTTTCAGTGCTATATTAAAACATTTTTATTGTGCAGTAAAATTGGTTATGTGGAATATTTATATTTAAAATTAAATAAGTAAAGATGTCTTAAGGAAATGAACAAAATGGCTGCACAGTTGGGTTCGATGAGACTTGATGTGGAAAGAATGCTACACCACTGTACTGCTTATATTTCACAGTAGAATCTAAAGTAACTATATTAATTTTGTGAGGTCATCTTTCATTCTGTTATTCATGCTGCTATCACCTATTTTGCCCATTGTGACCAAAGTATCGGGTAGAGGGAAGTAGGCTGAAAAATATCAAAAATTTGTTTGCCTAAATTGACATGTTTTCCTTGCATATCATCTGAAGACCAGGAGGATGTTTCACAAAATATTACACAGATAACGATCAGCATACTAAAATATTTACTGCCCTGGCATCCACCTCCAAAAAGGCTCTACAAAAGAGTTGTCATTTCATGTATTCGTGATAAATGTATATTTTTTCTGATTCACACATACTTCTTATTAAAATGTCATTTCTTGAAACTGAAATCTATATAAATATAACATCAATTACATGAAAGCTGACACTCATTAATCTTTTTTTATTTTAGGTAGTAAAAATTAATAACACTAATTTCAAGTTTGTGTTTAAGGATTTGTACCATCTTTCCTTGCTATTTCCATTTATTTACTGTTAGAATTTCACATATGGGAATTATGAGCATGGGTACTGGTGTTAAGGAAAATCTTTCTTGACTGCAGAGTAGTCCAAAAATTAGAAATAGAAGGAAAATTGACTTTTGGAATATTAACAAAATATTTTCCATGTTTTAGATTTATGTTTTGACAACTTACAGTAGATTTTGTTATGTGGATTTTGCAAAACTATGTGGTTAACTTTAACATATGAAGAAGACCAGCCTGACCAACATGGAGAAACCCCATCTCTACTAAAAATATAAAATTAGCCAGGCGTGGTGGTGCATGCCTGTAATCCCAGCTATTCAAGAGGCTGAAGCAGAAGAATTGTTTGAACCCAGGAGGTGGAGGTTGTGGTGAGCCAAGATCGCGCTGTTGCACTCCAGCCTGGGCAACAAGAGAGAAACTCCATCTCAAAAAAAAAAAAACCCTACAATTACATTAGTGAAAGACCAACACCTAAAATAAAAAGAGAATATTTGGGAATAAGCATCTCATATAAAACAGGAACAAAAAATAACCCTTAAAGTAACAGAACTAGGTTAATTCTTACATATGATAGCCCCCGAAATGCAAAGCAAAACTATCTGTATGTACAGTTTATGGTGTTTAAGTATATATATTTCTATACACACATATATGGTGTTTGAGTATATACATATACACACACACACACACACACACACATACACACACAAAGTGTGGCTATATTGAACACAACTATAAACAAAGTTGGTTCTTTGATTCCATAATTTTATTTCTTTAGATGTAGTCTACAGATACATTTCACACAAGTGAAAAAAATATGTAAATATATATTCATTTTAGCATTGTTTAAATACTACCGATTGATAACAACCTACATATCTGCCATTAGACTACTTACATACAGTACAGTAATAAGAAACAGAAACTTTTGTGCTGTCATAGAAAGATCTCAAAATTTAGAGTGTAAAAGAACATATAATAGTACTTACTAGTATGTCTATAAAATAACTATGGTGCATGAGAGAAATTAATAACAATGGTTACCTGTGTTGGTGGACAAATGGGTGATTGCAACCAAAAAGTTTCCAATGTACAGTTTTATTTACCTTTCAATTTTGGCATCATGTGACTGTACTATCTGATTTGGTTTGGCTGCATCCACACCATAATCTCACCTTTAACTGTAATAATGCCCACATATCAAGGGCAGGACCCGGTGGATATAATCGAATTATGGGGGTCATTTCCCCCATAATCTTCCATGGTAGTAAGTAAGCCTTACCAGATCTGATGGTTTTATAAATGGGAGTTCCTCTGCACAAGCTCTCTTGCCTGCCACCATGTAAGACGTGCTTTTGCTTCTCCTTTGCCTTCCACCATGATTGTGAGGCCTCCCAGCCACGCTGAACTGTGAGTCCGTTAAACCACTTTGCTTTATAAATAACCCAGGCTCAGGTCTGTCTTTATTAGCAGCATGAGAACAGACTAATACGTTATCTATGCAAAAATGTGTTATGACATTAAAATTTAAGAACAGCATAGGCCGGGCGCGGTGGCTCAAGCCTGTAATCCCAGCACTTTGGGAGGCCGAGACGGGCGGAACACGAGGTCAGGAGATCGAGACCATCCTGGCTAACACGGTGAAACTTCATCTCTACTAAAAAAAATACAAAAAATCTAGCCGGGCAAGGTGGCGGG
>NW_012116855.1:3863250-3869903 GCF_000951035.1 Colobus angolensis palliatus | reverse complement strand
TAAACCCGGGAGGCGGAGCTTGCAGTGAGCTGAGATCCGGCCACTGCACCCCAGCCCGGGGGACAGAGCAAGACTCCGTTTCAAAAAAAACAAAACGAAACAAACAAACAAAAAAAGCAAACAGCATAGAGATGCAATTAAATTAGCTGAGGTATTCTTCTTTCCAAATAATTATCCTCTGTAGATGTAAAATCAACATTGATACCTGTGTAAAATGATTACTTTATAAATTATACATAGAAAGTGTATTGAGGAAACAAGGATACTGGTAAGTAGCAGTAGATTTACAATTGACTGAAGAGTATGGTTGCTAAGATTCATATGCTTGATAATTCACATTTCTGTGCGCTTGCATAGGCTGTCTGTTGTGCAAGTAATTTCCTTCTCTTCTGTTTTCTGTTTTCCTCTTTGAGGAACGCTACTCATTCGCTAAGGCCTGATTTGAATATTATTTTTTAAAATGTAAACAGACACCTCTAGTATAATTAGCCTCTTTCTTTGGTCTTTCTTAAGAACGCTAATTATATATCTATTATAGCACTTATACTCCTTCTTTTCTTGAACTTTCCCTTAATATACTGTAAACTGCATGACAGCAGGGGGGTATCTTATTCTGTTTGTATTATATTTTCAGAATTTCAGACTGTTTGGCACATCATAAGAAACCAAAAAGCATTTTGAGAATAATTGAAAAACTATAAAATGCATGAGGCAGCCAAAATGGTTGCATGAAGATAAAATATTTTAGGAAAAAATCTAAGAATATAAAATGACTTCCTAAATGAACTATGGTATAAGTGAGCATGAAAGAAGCACTGCTAACGGGACACAGCAGTAACATTAAATTTTGAACAATATTCTCAGACCTTTGCATTATTCTAGTTTTGCGTGTGAATTAACTTTGGTGAATAAAAGTTATTCATTTTCCCCAGATAAGACAATTAAAAAATTGATCACTTGGATATTTAAATGTAGTCTGTATTTCCTTCAAATCTGTACTCTCTGCACTACAATTCACAGATACACTAAACCAGAAAGATGACAACAATGACTAAAGAATGTCGACTCCGGAAACTACCTAAAGACACATCCACATTGATTTGTTTATCCAGTTGGAGACTGTTGGACCACTGAGGAAAGGAAGGGATATAGAGTGTTAATTAGTATAGTACTTTTTAGTTATTTTTAGCTGCTGATTAACTGTTCTCAATGTTCATGAAGGATATGGGAGATGGCAAGATAAACTCAAAAACTGCGAATTTTATTTCAGGTTATCTTTCGTGAGATTGCAACACTGGCAAGGGTAACTCTCAGACTTTGTGCATTCACCTTATGAGTTAGTCTTTTTAAGATAGTGTGTTTATCTGGTGGCTACAATGGTTTAGATCTGTTTCTATCAAAAGTTAGGATGGTGAGCTCCTGAAATTTTGTCTTTAAATCCTTTACTTACTCAGCATTCTGACTGCCAAAGTAATAAAGAATTCAGCTTCAGGTCTCAGTATCCATATTACTTTATCCCTGTTTATCTCTAGCCTTTAAGGTTGTCTTAGTCATACACATTGAAGCTAATATTGTTTATTTATCTTGCCTAGGATCATTCGGTTAAATTCCTCCTGCATTATTTAATTGGCTTACATGTGCTCAAGAATTTTTTATGCTTAATACACATCAGTGGAAATGCCATCACTTGTTCAAAAACAAAAATAATAAAAAGAGTAACTAAACTCTGAAGAAATAGACTCAAACTTGATTAGAGAAATCACTCTGTGTACTCTGTTTAGTTAATCTGATGCATTCAACTTTTCTTTCTATGAGTTTAAGATTCCATAAAACTGAAGATAAAAAATAATGAAAAATGACTACTAGTTCCTAATTAATATATGTGTCATCTTTGGTTATTCTGTGTTCTTTAAAATTGGCAAAATTGTTATATGTATTAAATTATAGAAATGATATGAAAGTCCATCGATTTTTGTTAACTAGTTTTATATAATAGAACATAGAAAATACAGAGACTTACATTTATGACCCATGTACATGATTTTCATTTATGAGTTTTCAGATGCTTGACATATATTTACTCTAAAAAAGTCATGAATTCCCCTTTGACCTTGAAAAGCCAAGATAAAAACTTTTCAGATAATGACCTTTTCAATATATTAAAAAAGATCACTTAAGGATGTATCAGTCAGCCACATTCTGTGTTCTCAGAAGGTCCAATTTTTACAGAAATTTATTTTTATGGTTATATATGAATTCATCAGAAGTCAAGGAAAGGGAAGAAAAAATAATGCCATTATTTATTTCAACAGCCTCACATAATGTATTATTCTTAAAAATCTAGCCACAGACCATGAAGCAGCTAAACTTTAGTTTGATATATTCAATGACAGGTTGAGCAGAAAAAGAAATAGATAAATTTACGAGGGAAGCAGAGCAGGAATAATTTCTATTTCCATAGTACATCTCTTTGAAGGAGCTCAAGGCAAGTGATGAAAAAGATATGACACAATATATAAACTAATTTTCTCTCAGAGACTGTATCTAAGAACAAGAAATACAAAATATTCACTGGCACATTGTATAGTGTGCTGAAGAATCTTTATAGGCCATTTGTTAACCTGTGATCTGATCCTGACAATGCAATGGTAAGGCAAGATTTGTACATTTCTCTGTTGATCCAAAACTCATTTGTTTTTCAAGGATTTCTCAGGCCTTTTCCTCCCTGCAACCCTCTTGCAATGTTCAACTCAAGCTACTCTCTCCTATCTTAGGAGTCCTGTTGGATTTATAATCAGTTCAAACCTGATGTTTTACAATGTATTGTCAGCCAGTTTGCTACTGTAGGTATCAAAGCAATAGTTCATTTAAGGGAAATCCCAACTTTTGTTATGATTGCATTTTGCTTGGGTGTGTTTCCCTCCAAAGATGTAGTGTGTTTTTTCTTTCTTTCTTTTTTTTTTTTTTTTATTATACTTTAAGTTCTAGGGTACTTGTGCACAACGTGCAGGTTTGTTACTTATGTATACATGTGCCATGTTGGTGTGCTGCACCCATTAACTTGTCATTTACATTAAGTATATTTCCTAATGCTATCCCTCCCTGCCCCCCCCCTACAAAAAACAATAGGACCCAGTGTGTGATGTTCCCCTTCCTGTGTCCAAGTTCCCCTTCCTGTTCCCACTTATAGGTGGGAATTGAACAATGAGATCACTTATTAGAATGCCAGACTTTGTTAAATGAGATCAATGGAGAATGATCTTTTCAAAAGAATAAGCTCTGGAAGAGAGAGACAGAGAGAGAGAAGTAGCGAAGAAAGGAGGAATAATTAATGCCATTTATTTTAGGCTGCTTCATGAAAAATCTCATACTGACTTTGTCCAGAATAAATTAAGATTAATGCTTCAGTGTGTTTGTGGATCACTAAGGAATTATGGAAATAAAACCAGTTTAGCTCAGATATTCAATAGTCACTAAATGAACCAACATTCATCCAAACACATAATCTAAAAGTAAAGAACAAATATGTTTTTGCATCCTCTCTGCAACCCTAAATGACAGCTCTCCCTTCACTTCTTCCCTAATTCTTTCTTTAAAAAAGAAATAAGGGAAGTATTTAAAAATGTAGATACTCCTTTATACTTCTCTATGTTATAGGATCCCTATCTTTTAAATAGGTGACAAATGGAGAAAAACAGAGCATTAATGGACATCTGTGGAAAGATGAATATCAAGATTAAGTCTAAAAATGAAATAAAGAGTGGCCGGGTGTGGTGGCTTATGCCTGTAATCCCAGCACTTTGGGAGGCTGAGGTGGGAGGATCACGAGGTCAAGAGATCGAGACCATCCTGGCCACCATGGTGAAACCCTGTCTCTACTAAAACACGAAAAGTAGTCAGACATGGTGGTGGGTGTCTGTAGTCTCAGCTACTTAGGAGACTGAGGCAGGAGAATCGCTTGAACCCAGAAGGTGGAAGTTGCAGTGTGGCAAGATGATGCCACTGCACTCTAGCCTGGCAATAGAGCGAGACTCCATCTCAAAAAAAAAAAAGAGAAATGAAATAGAGAATATTGTCATTCATAATACATTTTCTTATCCACAACTAACAATGTCACCTTACAAATCTCTCACTTTTTATGGCCGCTAATTATTATTCTATCCCTGTGTTTATGACTTTGACCAACAGTATTAAACCTGGGCTTTTCATACCTCTCTGGGAGACTAAACTTTTTTCAAGATCTGTGGAGAGATGGAGAATTTTAAGGAAATGAAATTATCATTTTTACCCAACTTCAATACTGATCTATCTGTCTGAGAAGCCAGGAGTCTTTGAGAGAAAGTTTAATACGTTCCCTTTCTGCCCTTTACCAAGCTCTCTTCTCCCACTTTACAAAAGAATCATTAATCTAAACCATCTTGAAACTTATTACAGTGCATTGCCTCCTGACAGTACACTGAATAAAATAGTGTCATAGTGTTTTTAATCAAGTCACCAAAACTGCTCTGCTATCATCTACATCTTAAGGATGTGCATTTACAATAACTTTTTTGCATAATTTTTTGTCAAAGTTTATCATTCTGTTGTTTTGAACAGTTGTATATTAGTTATAATTTTGCACTGGCAATAACTGTAACACTAACTTAAGATAAAGCAAATACAACGTGATAAAGACATTTGGATTTTTATTTTATGAGATATGCTATAGTGATGAATAAAAACTCTTTAGAGCGAACAAATATTTTGTTAGGGTAAAATTTTCTGTTTTAACTTAAGATCATAGAGGACTTAAAATTTGAGGCTGTTAGGGAAGAACTTGCTCATATTCGTTGTTGAATAGATGATTATAAGTATTAAACGGTGATAATATTTACGGTCCACTTTCTATTGGATGTATTTAACAGTAATGTACACCTAACATTCAGATTATGTCCTCTAACTACAATTCCCCACTAAAAAGAAGTAGAATTCCTTGAATGAATGTCTGCTTTCAGGTCTGAGACTGGAAATATGTATAATAATACAAGAGCAGCTTTCTACGTGTGACAGAAAGCAAGCAAGCTATTAAAAATACAAAAACAAACAAAAGAAACCCAATGCACCATGTCAAAAAGAAGTAGCTTTCAATGGCCAAAAATGAGAATATCAAAAATAATGGAGAATATATTTCAGAATACCGAAAAAAATTAATTGTTCAAAATACTATCCAAATCAAGAGAAAGCCAGCAGCAACAACAACAAAGTCTCAAAATAATCTCTTTTAATTCTGTTGGAACTAACTGGTGTGATAATAGCTTATTCTGGTATTTGGATTTTTGAAGAATATTCTGGTATTTGGATATTTAGAAGAAATTATTAATTATTCATCCTGAGTATCTTATACAAATTATATTTTAGGTTTACTCAGCCATAAATGTTAAAGGAACCTGCTTCTTTACAGCAGGATTCTAGCTAACGAATATGGATGGAATTGTATAAACCTTTATTGGATAGCCTGTAACTTTTTCATATTATAATCATCAATAGATGACATTGTAAGGGTAAAGAATCATAAGAGACTTTACAGTGGAAGGGACTGGCTGTCATCGCCTACACCCACTGAAACCTTTGTATACCTAAAACTTGTACAATCACTCATTGTCTTTCTCTTAATAGTATGCAATATAAAGCCACCGGTATGCCCTTACAGGCATTTTTGTCAAAATACTTTTACCTTATTATAGCTTGGTTAAATTTATGGGAAATGTAGGGGGTAAAAAATCAAGTTAATAACATTTCAAAGAAACAAATGGACAAATACAGAAAATACCCCATTCTAGAGAGTAACTCATTCTGCTTCTGTCAAGAATTAATACCACACAAAATGAAAAGGAAGGAGAAACACCTGTAGTTTTAAAAATGTAAGCTATGTAATAACAAAGTGGGATATGTGGCCTTCAGGTGTGTCTTATCTTGCATAAATAACTTTAAAATGTTGTTCCTAAGAGAAAGAGAAAATTTGCATATGAACTGGCCACAGATTTATCATTAATTTAGTACGGTGTGCTAATGGTTATAATGGAAAAATGTATATTATTTAGAAAGGCACATTGAAGAAGAATAAAATGACATGATTTCTGGGATTTGTTTTATAGTACTTCCAAATAGGGACTAAACAAGGTTAGACGAAGCAAAATCTAAAGAATTGTTGAATCTGCATAATTTGCTTAGAGTACCCAAGAATTTTGAATAATTTGGTCTAAATAGACCAACAAACCTATCAAGTAGTACAGAATCTGATCTTGAATTTGCTTCTGGTATCTATGAGCCATTCAAATACTAGACCATAAAAACTAGTTAATATGGTGGCAAAAATACTATGGTTGTGTATTTATTTATTTGCTTACTTTTTTTTTTTTTTTTTTGAATGGTGTCTTGCTCTGTTGCCCAGGCTGGATCTGGTGCAATCTCGGCCCAGCCACTGCACTCCAGCCTGGGTGACAGAGCGAGACTCCGTCTCAAAAAAAAAAAAAAAAAAGAGTACTCAGTAATCATATAAATTGTGCAACTGTTTGATTTGCTTAGCTGTTTTTGTTCTTGTTGCTTGTTTTTATTTTTATTTTATTTTATTTTATTTTTTTCCCATTGGGTTTGACCAACTGTATCGGCCTTGA
>NW_012116855.1:3849141-3860905 GCF_000951035.1 Colobus angolensis palliatus | reverse complement strand
TTCCCGCCATTCTCCTGCCTCAGCCTCCCGAGTAGCTGGGACTACAGGCACCTGCCACCGCGCCCGGCTAATTTTTTGTATTTTTAGTAGAGACGGGGTTTCACCATAGTCTTGATCTCCTGACCTTGTGATCCGCCCACCTCGGCCTTCCAAAGTGCTGGGATTACAGGCGTGAGCCACCGCGCCCGGCCTCCAGTGTCCCTCTCTACCTCTGATTACATTTCATTAAATATTTTTGTGTCTCTTCCATTAAACCTTTAGATTGATAAAGAAATCATGTTTTGATCTTATGTTTATCCTTCTTAATTGTAGAGTAGGGTATTTAATATTGGATGAGGATTTTTAGGAGGCAATGGTCACCCAGAGGTATGGAAAGATAAATGAGAAAAGGTAGGTACACGTGTGCATTTGGAAGTGACAGAAGAATAACCAACCCAATCTATACTAACTGTTGCTGCAGAGATATTTCCATGTGAAATAATGCATTTGGAGGGCTCAGTGCATTGTTATCACATCTTCATGACCATTGCTCTCATGAGCTCTTTAAAGAAATTATTGTTTTGCTTGTCACCCAATCAAGCCCTATAATTAAACAGGAATGGATCCATCAGATATGCATTAAGTGAAAAGGAAGAGGAGAATATCTGGGTAGGCACAGTTGCGCATCAGAGGTGCAACATCCAGAGGCTATTCATTAAATGTTCCCTTTTCGTGTATGCATCAAACAGAAATGCATATCTAAATTAAATTTCATTTGAATTAAATAGACTGTCAGGTTATTCAGGTACCCACTGGAAAAATGTTGTCAGTAAACAGAACATTTCAATGTGCAAATAATTTTTGTCTGTTCTCCCTTCTTTTCTGAGCCCAAGGAGAGCAAAGTGAGATCCAGATTTGGTTCTTGTTCCCACTCTGTGCTCGTTTCCAAGACTGTAGTCTTTGTCCGTTGTTAAAAAAAAAAAAAATTCAAAATAAGGGAATCTTATGGCAACTCCGGAAGACTCTTTGAGTTAACAGATGTGGCATTTTGGGTCCTCCAAGATGTTAATGCCCAGATGAGATGTACAAGAGAATTCCTCAGAGAGGCATCTGTGATGGATAAACCATCCAGTGTAATGATCTGCAGAATAATAAACATAAATATCTGTGAAAATCTTACCTTTCACCCCGAGAAATAATTCCATTATTCTATACACGAATGTGTAATTTGAAGCAGAGGAAGATTAAAAAAGAGAAAAAGAGGAAGGAGCACCAAAAATGTGGTTGAGGAATAAAGAATGGTGAAAATTGAAAGACATCTTTAGTCCTCCAAGTTGAAATGTACCTTTTCCGTTTCTGTGACATTTAACACATTTTGACATCTCTAAAATTAATTTTATCTGTGTATATTTCTTAATCTCCTTGGCACATCACAGCTACTTAGTAAAAGCCATGGGATCTTATCAAAATTTGGATTCCCTATAATACTTAGCACAGAATTTTAATTTAATTGAATAGAAATATTGGAATGAAAGAATGAAACATGTCAGTTGATATCAAATATCACAGGAGTATTAAATCACTTAAAGTAAAATAATACATGATGATATTCAGGTAGGTTTTTATATTATGATACAGAAAGAAAAGGTGCAGAAATTACACAAGGGAGGGCTGACATAACGTACGTATTTGGAGTGTCTGTTATGTCTCTATTATCCTTTTTAACTGGACTCTCTAACCACACCTTCAATTTAACAGGCGCAGGTCATAGCAGCCTTACTTTTTCAGGATGACCAAAATCCACAGTTACAATTGGCAGGACCTCGCTCATGCTTCTCCACTTAAAATTTCATCTGTTAGAAGAGGGACTGAGGAAGAATCATGTATCTCATGTTTCTGAGCCCAGGACATGTACCACGAGAGCTTACCAGCCATGTTTAGCTGTGCATACTATGAACAGAGAAAGTCTATCTGTATAGATATAATATAAACCCAGAGATGAGTAGATAGTGGCAGAGAAGAGACACAGAGTGTATTACCAAGGACCCTATTAGCTTTTCACTTAAGTTTGGACCTTGAGTTTCGAAAATTATGTCTATAGCATTACAATACATTATTCTTTCTTTCTTTTTAGGGCTTTAAGTTGGTTTCTGTTACTTATAAACAAGGCAAGTATACTCACTCAGGTAATGAAGAGGCTTGCTAAGTCATTTCTTAATATATTATTATTCTGTTTCGCCTGCAATTGGTGGCTTGGTCTACATATTTGTATATTATATTTAATTTTAAGCCTATTTTTTTTCTGGGAATCAGACACATTCATTTTCTTTTTTCTTTCTGTAATAAAAAAATTCTTTTTTTATGCTGGGCACAGTGGCTCACGCCTGTAATCCCAGGACTTTGGGAGGCCAAGGAGGGTGGATCACAAGGTCAGGAGATCGAGACCATCCTGGCCAACATGGTGAAACCTGGTCTCCACTAAAAATACAAAAATTAGCTGGGCGTGGTGGAGGGTGCCTGTAATCCCAGCTATTTGGGAGGCTGAGCCAGGAGAATGGCTTGAACCTGGGAGGCAGAGGTTACAGTGAGTCAAGATCATGCCACTGCACTCCAGCCTGGTAACAGAGGAAGACCCTGTCTCCCAAAAAACAAACAAAAAAAATTCTTTTTTTCTTTTTATCATTTATTTATTTTTGAGACAGAGTGCTGCTGTTTTACCCAGGCTGGAGTGGAGTGGCACAATCTTGGCTCACTGCAACTTCCACTTTCTGGGTTCAAGTGGTTCTCCTGCCTCAGCCTCCTGAGTAGCTGAGACTACAGTTGTGATTTTTTTGTAGAGACAGTGTTTCACCCTGTTATCTAGGCTGGTCATGAGCTCTTGAGCTCAAAGCGATCTGCTTGTCTCAGACTCTCAAAGTGCTGGGATGATTACAGGCATGAGCCACCATGCCTGGCCATATTCGTTTTCTTAATGTCAACAATTCAGGTTGATTACGTGAAGTGGAAAATAATCATTGGTAAAATTAAATGGAGAATAATATTTTTCTTATTTCACAGATAAAAGTATTTCATTATTTTTATCATAAAAATTTTTAAATAAGGAGGACTGATAGACAAACAAAGAGAACTAGAATCATATGTATTAATTCATGGAATACTTTGCTAATTTTGTAAAAGAACTTATGGCCACAGTTTTTCTTCTTGGTCAGTTTCAGTTTAAACATTAGTATTTGGTTAAATGCTAAACATTAGATGTTTACTTTAGCTCCAAACCTTGCCTAGCCTGTCTACTCAATCCCATTATCAATGATATATATTGATTTGCACAGCACTTTTATTTAATAAGATTGAAACCCATTCACAGAATTAAAGGCTATATGCAAAGACACAATAAAATGGCTACTTTGTTTACTGCTGAACTCTCTTTCTAGTAGAAAGCAGCAACTAACATAATGGAGAAGTGCTCTTCAATACATTAGAAGCAAATAAATAGCTCATCCAATTATAGAAAAAGGTGAAATTTAGGTGTAATGAATGTAATATTTGAGATGAAGCATTTGGCAGGGTACTTCAGAAGCACAATGGAACTGAGTGATGACAGTATTCTCACAGACAGAATACAAAAAGACGGCTGCTGAAATTCCTTTTGGCTCACAGGTGAAAGATAATTGTGCTGGATATACAATTACAGAAGAGGAAGTGTCCCCACACTGGCATTATAGGAAGACAGCCAGGTACCTCTTTCAGTCGATAAGAAGATTAGAATATTAGGAATGTGGTATAACATAACAAGTTTTTTTGTTTATTTTGTTTTTTTGTTTGTTTTCTTTTTTACTTTCATTTTTTGTTTTCTTAATATTTCACTTCCTTTCTAAAACTTCTGCCTTCTCGTCTTTATTATTCATTTCTTCTGGTTCTCCAGCTTCTTTCTTCTAATAATTTTTTAAAAAATTTTCAAAGTGCAGCTATTTTTAGGCAGTGTTTGCTGTCCAGTTAATTAATTCAATTTACACCATGACACAAAATACTGCTAAGCATTTCTCCCTGCATTTATTCCTTTAGCAATCAATTACTAAATTTCTACCATATGCCTGACACTGGGAGTTACTGAGACTCAGAGTCTGGCTCTTTGTGTAGATCCCAATAGCAAGTATGGAAAAGAAAACCTGCTCTGAACTATTGATTGTTTAGTTAGATGTATTCACATGTTAAGCAAATATACAAATTGGACTGTAGTTAATTCTAGCTGGGAGTAGAGGTCAGAACATTTGATTCTTAAAACTGTAAAGAGGAATCTGTTGCCTGTGTAACGGGAGGAGTACTTTCTAGATAAAAGGAATATTTGAACCCAATTTTGGAGATAGCAAACACTCCAAGATTGTTGGCAAATAATTTACTTTGGCTTAAGCCTAGCGCGTGCAAACAGGGGGAAATTATATATATATAACATTATATATAGAGAGACATTACAGAGAGAGAGAACATTGTTTAATTACAGAAGATTTTGTGTAACATGAAAATGTATTTCAACTTTACACTCTGGGCAAAAGAAACTATGACAGACTTTTAAGGCCTGGAGCAGAAACACAGGGTATTTATGCAGAGTATGATTTATACTGGGGAGTCATGGAAGACACCTTTAGGAAAGTGATCTTCTATAAGGGAATTACCAAAAAAGGCAAAAGCAGGACTCCCACAGAAATACGTATGTATTTAAAAAATAAAACACATGTTAAAGATTTTAAGTCATAAGAGATGTTTTGCAGATGTTACAACTGAATGAGAGACAGAATATACAGATGGACAATGGCCAGGTCATATATGACAATGGTACTCTGATTCACGACTTCTGCAGCAACCAGTCCAGGAATTTAAACTGCAGTCTCTATACAGATCAGCCCAAAAGGGTTCAAGGCTTGATCAATTACTGGCATCTTCCCTAATTTCAACCCCTGCTTTTAATTCAAGGTCAACTGGATAAAGTCAAATATGCTCCCTCCTATGGCCAGAATGCTTGTGTCCCTCCAAAATCAGTATGTTGAACCTAGTATCCAATATAATAGTAGTAAGGCATGGAGCCTCTTGAAAAGTGATTAAATCATGAGGACTCCTACTTCATGAATGGAATTAGTGCCCTTATAAAACTGCTTAAAAGGAGGGCCCTAGTCCCATCCACCGCTCCGCCAAGGGAGAACACAGAAGTAGCCATTTTTGAAATAGGGAGCCCTCACCACGTATCAGGTCTGCTGGCGCCTTGGTCTTGGATTTTTCAGCCTCCAGAAACATTTATATTATTTATAAAATAGTCTGTAGTACTTTTTACAGCAGTCTGAACAGACTAAGATACTTTCCGAACCAATCGATAACTTATTCTTACTTCTTGGTAGCCAGGTTTCATCTTCCCTAGGCCTACACTTCACCCTCCAATCAGAGAATACCTGAGTCTTCCCAACTCCCCTGCTTGCATTTAAGTCTCTTCCAAAAGCAAGTAATGCTGTCTGACTCCGCTATAACAAGCTCTGAATAGTTTCCGTTCTAATTTGTTCCTTCGTGCCTTTGTGCCTTTGTTCATTTCCAAAGTTTTCTTGGAAATTCCACCAACATATAATCGCACTGCTGTCGCTATAGAACCCAGCCCTTGACCACGTTTGGTACCCACACAGTCCTCTTGTGTCTTCCTACGCATGGCTTGTTAAGCTCATGCCAATTTAATAAGTCAGCACTGGGTCTAAACTCCTCTTTCTTTGCATTGAGTTCCTTACTTCTTAGTCTCAGTTTCAGTACCTTGCTTTTGTCATCAGTTTTCATTTTTGTTTTGACATCCTTACTGGAATCAGATCATTCTTTGTCATCCAGTTTTATTCTCATGCTTCCTTTTGTGTTGTGTCATCTAAAAGCGTTGTTTGACATAAGAAGGAAAATCCCAGAGTAGATAACAAGCATGGAGACTATAACCTGTTGCTTAGGCTGGCTTCACAGACTGGTGAGTTTGGGGTTTTCATTTGGACAGATTTTCTGTGGATCATTAGTAAAACAAGATGGAATTTTCCTATAATTTTGATTTTTTGTTGTTGTTGGAAAAAGTTGGCTTTGATCCAGAGCGATCTCTGGTTGTCTACTTGCCAGGAGAGGAAAGATGTATAGATTGTAGGCTGTACTTTTGGAGGCAGCCGATCATGAGATTGAGTGAACAAAACACAAAAACCAAAATGTCACATTCCTATTAACTGTTTCCAGGTCTCATCAGGACACGAAGTCTAAATCCTCTCATCCTCCAGGAAAAAGATACTCTGATTTTTAAATATATATTCCTATAAACCTAGTCCTTATACGTATTTCTTTATATGGCTTAACTCCACCAAAGATGGTTTTGATCCTCAGTGATCACTCTGGGGAACATTGGCATAAAAACAATTATTCATTTGAGTCTTACCTTAGCAAAGAAAGGGAACTAGATCAGCCCCAATGGGCAGCACTTTTTTTGACTGACAAGCATAAGCCCCTGGCTTAGTTCTGCTGCATGACAAAGTACCACAGACAGGGTAATTTATAAAGGACAGAAATTTTTATATTTCATGAGGCTGGAAGTCCAAGAACATCTTGTCAGCTTCTGACGAATGTCATCCCGTGGCTGAAGCGGAAAAAGCAGAAGTGAGCATGTGAAACAGAGAGAGGCACCAGGGGCTAAACTCAATTTATAAGAACCCATTCTTGTAATAATGAACCTATTCCTATGATAACAACCTTAATCATTCATACAGAACTACTGTACCCTCATGAGCCAATAGCCTCCTATTAGGTCCCACATCCCAACACTGTTGCATTGGGGATTCAACTTCTAACCCAAAAGCTTCTGGGAAACACATTCCAGCCGTCAAACAAAATTCTAAATCAAAAATTGCTTCACTAAATGCTTCTTTGCTCGAAGATAATGAACATTTCATAAACTTAAACAATAGACTTTTTTTTTTTTTTTTTACTGAATCCTTCTCTCATTTTCTTCAACTTTCCTTCCCTACACCCAATTATCCTGCCACCCCGTTATCTTTTCCGTCTCTCTCCTTTCATCACCTCTGCCCTCTTCTGTGTCTTCTCTGCATCTCTCTTTCTCTCTCTAGTTCTTCTTCTTTTTTTTTTTTTTTTTTGCCAATGACTCTTTTCTGACCCAAAATGCCTGTGGCTCTGAAGAACTATTTTTTTTTTCCATGAGCCAAGTATGCGGCCAACTGTAGAATTTAAACCTTAGACCCAAGGCGTATTAAGGGCAATAAGAATTTCCATAAACCGAGATAAGACCAACAGTTATTTATAGAAGAACCTAGAATTATTTTGATGTATATAATCTAGGGTTATACAACCTACCTCACTTGTGCACATATTGATCAGAACCTCAGATGCGAGAATCTAGATAACAGAAGCCAGTTGAACCGACCGAGGTCCCTGAAGGGACCTATAGGAACTTTTTTCTCCTTGGAAAAAAAAAGGCCCCCAAATTGGTCAGAGTCTTTCTTTTTATTTTTTTATTTATTTTGAGATGGAGTTTCACTCTATCGCCCAGGCTGGAGTGCAGTGGCGCAATCTTAGCTCACTGCAACCTCCGCCCCTCCAGGGATTGTGATTCTCTTGCCTCAGCCTCCGGAGTAGCTGGGATTACAGGCGCCTGCCACCACACCCGGTCAGTCTTTCAAAAGCCGTACTTGAAACCCTCCGTTACTAATTCATTGGACCCTAAATGAATCATGAAAACAGGAAAAAATATGAAACTATTTCTTTTTTAGGATAGACTAGAAAATACCTTCCAAAAACATTCAACAATTAAAGAAGATACTGATATAACAGCAGCCTTTTCATATAATTTTGTCCTTGAAGTTAAATGGGAAATGGATTATCTAATTCTGAAACACTGAGTGGAAAATAGTCCATTTACCTGAACTGCAACGGATGGCAGAACATTTTGAAATGACTTTAAAACAAAAAGAAGACATGACCCAAGGTAGACAGGTGGCTCTGCAGACCAAAAAGCTGCAGAATTAGTTCTCCTAATAAAGAAACCTAATAGATGAAGACATTTATTTATTCAAATTTTTAGGTCCATCTGCAAAATTGTTATTCTTCTAAGCAGTACCTAACCCAACTACCACCCTGTCATCAGTTTCACATAAAGCTACTTGTTTCGTTATGTTTCTTTACCCTGCCTCTTTCTCTGTGCCTGTAGATCAGAAGTTAATACCTTCATGCCTATACCTGGGGAAGACAACAGTATACCTGAACAGTTATTCCCCAGGGGGTCACTGACGTTCCCTCCTATTTTTCTCACACCCTCATTCAAGATTTAAAAGATAGACTTCTTCTGTAATTCAGTTTTGATACAATCTGTAGAGGATTTCCTACTTTATTTAGAGAATAAGAAAACCTTTAAAAACATCTATGCGCGCTCTTAGCAATGGCAGAATGTGACATAAAATTTCAAAATACACATGACAATTTTGCTGAAATACTGTGCATTACGAAATAACCTACCAAAGAAGGGAAAACCACTCTCTTATGACAAGCTAAAGACTATATAGGCTTATCCTAGATTCATTACAAAACGAAAATTTGGAGTATTTCTAGGTTTAACTGAATATAGCAGACAATGGGAGCAAATTATTCTGAGATTATAATAACTATTTATAAGTTGACAAAGTCCTCAATAAGCAATCAAGTTCTCTGGGGGCCCAAGAGTCAACAAGTCTTCTGAAACCTGAAAAAGATTCTTCAACAACCTCCTTCCTTGGTATCACTAACTACGCATGAGTGACCTGGACAAACTGTGGAATTGTAAATAACTTTATGGGGACCATCAAAAACCTATTACTTATTATATCCTCACCCTTGACCTGTGGGAAAGGCTTATACCTTTTGTCTTGGGTAAGAGCTGGCACTGAATAGGAATGTTTCTGCTAAACTATGTCTAAGTTCTCTGTTTGACCTTATGGCCCCACATGCAGTATTGACATTACCACTGATTGAAACACCACCTTTTTCAGTCAGTTTATTAATCCCTTGAGATTATGTTATTCTCTCTCTCCCATTACTATTAATCACCAAAGAATCCTGAATCTTGCTACTTTCTTGCTTATACCAGAATAAGGAGAGCTTCGTGATTGTGATGTCTTAATAGGAAAATTTCTCTACTTTGCTCAGAATTACTAGAGACTACTATTCAGTTTTAAATGCTTCTGCGCAACTACTCTCATTAGCTGATCATAAGGATGATATAACAACAAAAAGGTCAAGAAAGTCTTGCAATACAGTTGACTAGGGAGATGATTGAACAATCCATATATGGTGAAAAGTCTAGGGATGCAGCCTTCCCTGAATTCGTCAATCCCTCTCAAGTTAGAGAGTTACCAAAAAGGGGGTATTGAGTGGATGAATATACAGAAAATGGCCAGATCATATATGACAATAGAACTGTCACACATAAACTCGACAGCAACCAGCAAGGGGAGCCAGACCAATACGCCTTCAGGACAGTCAGGACTCAGTCAATGACTGCCAGCTTTCCTAATTTCTGCCACTGCTTTCAACTCAGGACCAACTCGAAAAAGTCAATTAAGTTCCCCAAACTAATTACAAAACATAACCCAGTCTGGGTTAGCTCATTTCCACTTGTTTTCTGCCAAAGCCTCCATGTGCACTTACTGGAAGTCTTTTCTTTCTCATTGCGAAGTTTCCTGAAACCCCTTCTTGTTTTTAAGTTTCTACCCAATGAAGCCATAGTTTGTCTGGTAGCACAAAGTGGTCCTAAGCACCATTTGGATATACTTTTTAGTTTTGGGAAGAAAAAACTAGCCATGGGACAGGAATCAGTAATGGCTACTTTTCAACAACCAATGAATTAAACCTGTGACTCCTTAACATTTATTTCTTCCAGACCTCAAGCCCTTAAAGCTACCTGCATACACAGAAGACACAAAGGCGTCTTTTCCCCTCCTCTGTGTGTTCCATGTCACTTTCAACAACTTTGCTTACTCAGACCAGAGTGAAACCCTTCACATATTTTTATGAGGCAAGCCAGATTTTCCTAATTTCATTTTTTACAGAAGACAAAACAGACACAGAGGGTTAACGCAAATAGTCTTCTGATGTGGGGTTCAACGCACTACGCTACTCTATGTCAAAGAGCTCTAAGTTATACTTTTTAAAAAAATATTTTTGTTGATACATAATAATTGTACATACTGTACATATTTATGGGGTACATGTAATATTTTGACACAGGATCCATGTGTAATAATTAAATCAGGAAATTTAGAATATCCATCACCTCAAACATGTACCATTTCTGTGTGTTGGGAATATTTAAAATCTTCTAGCTATTTGGAAGTTTACAATATATTCTTGCTAACTGTAGTAGTCACACCGTGCTATCAAACACTAGAACATACTCTGTCCCCTAGCTGTTTGTTTGTGCCCATTAGCCAAACTCTCTTCATTCCCCCACTCCACACTTTCCAACATATGGTAGCTATCTACTCTCTACCTCATGAAATCAACGTTTTTAGTCCCACATGTGAATGAGAACATGTTATATTTGTGTTTTTGTACCTGGCTTCTTTCACTTAACATAGTGACCTCCACTTTCATCCATGTTGCTAGAAATGGCAGGATTTCATTATTTTCTATGGCTGAACAGTATTCCATTGGGTATATATACACCACATTTTCTTTATCTGTTAATCTGCTGGTAGATACTCTAGTAGACTCCATATCTTGGCTATTAATAGCACTGCAAAAATAATGGGAGTGCGTGTATTTCTTTGATATAGTGGTTGCCTTTCCTTTGGGCAAATATCTAGTAGTGGTACTGCTGGATCGTATGATAGTTATATTTTAAGTTTTTTGAAAAATCTGCCGGGTGCAGTGGCTCACGCCTGTAATCAAAGTACTTTGGGAGGGCGAGGTGGGTGGATCACCTGAGGTCGTGAAACCTTGTCTCTACTAAAAATACAAAAATTAGCTGGGTGTGGTGGTGGACACCTGTAATCCCAGCTGCTCAGGAGGCTGAGGCAGGAGAAATGCTTGAACCCGGGAGGCAGAGGTTGCCGTGAGTTGAGATTGCACCACTGCACCCTGGGCAACAGAGTGAGACTCTCACTCCAGCCTGGGCAACAGAGTGAGACTCTGTGGAAAAAAAAAAAAAAAAGTTTTCTGAAAAATCTCGATGCTGTTTTCCCTAATGGCTTTACTACTTTATATTCCCACCAACAGTGTATAACAGTTTCCTTTTCCCTGCATCCTGGCCATCATTTATTATTTTTTGTCTTTTTGATAATAACCATTCCAACTAGAGTAAGATGGTATTTCATTGTAGCTTTGTTTTGTATTTTCCTGATAATTAGTGATGTTGGGCATTTTTTTCATATACCCGTTGACCACCTGTATGTCTTCTTTTGATAAAAATCTGTTTAGATCCTTTGCCCTAATTGGATTATTTGTTTTCTGCTGTTGAGCTATTTGAGTTCTATGTATATTCTGAATATTGTTCCTTGTCAGATGAATAGTTTGAAAATATTTTCTTACATTATACGGGGTATCTCTTCACTCTGTTGACTTTTCCTTAGACATGCAGAAGTTTTTAGTTTATTGTGGTCATATTTGTTTATTTTTACTTGTGCTGTCTATACCTTTGAAGTCTTAGTCATAAAATCTTCATCTAGACCAATGTTCTGAATCATTTCACCTTTATTTCCTTCTATTAGTTTTATAGTTTTGGGTCTCACATTTAAGTCTTTAATCT
>NW_012116855.1:3843784-3847522 GCF_000951035.1 Colobus angolensis palliatus | reverse complement strand
TTGATTTTTTTTTTTTTTTGTAAAATTACTTAATTTGTGTATCAGTTCTGAGTTTCTTGGTGTAGCCTTCACATTTGTCTAGATATAAGATCATGTTGTCTGCAAAGGGAGACAATATGACTTACTTTTTTCCAAATTGGAAGGCTTTCATTATTTCCTCTTTCCTGATTGTTCAGGTTAAGAATTCTACGACTATATAGAAAAAGAATGGTGAAAGTAGGCTTCTTTGTATTTTTCCAGTTGTTAAAGGAAAGGCGTTTAGCTTTTCCATATTAAGAATAAAGTTGTTCTAGTATATTTATGAAATTCTTGATTATCTTTTTTATTTCATTTATCAAATTCTTTAGTCTCAGGATTTGTGGTTCTTTTTTATAACTATCTCTTTGTTGAACATGTCATTGAGGTCATGAACTAAATTTATGATTTGTTTGTATTGCCAATCTGTGTTATCTTACTGAGCTTCTTTAATATTATTATTTTAGTTTTTTCAGGCATTTTACTTGTTTTTCTTCCACTGGAATCTGTTGCTAGAAAATTATTGTGTTGCTCTGGAAAGTCACGTTTCCTCGCTTTTTTATATTTATTGTGTCCTTATATTGATATCTGTGCATCTGATAATTTCTTTCAATTTTATTCCTTGGTTTTCACAAGGAAATACTTTTTCCTATAGATATATCTATATTATTGGTTGAGTAGGGCACTTTGGTTTTGATTCTGGATGAGTGCAGTAGTGTAGTCATGTGTGATTTCTTCAGCTGTAATCCGTGTCAGTGGTGCCTTCAAGTTCCTAAGTTGCTTAGACTGCTGTTGTTAGTAAAGTCTATGGTGAAGTTTGCTAGAAGTGGCGTCACTGTGCGGGTTGGTGCTCGTGCTTCAGTAGTTGCAGCGGTGGACTAACTTTGCTGCTCCTTGGGCCACCAGATGGTGGATGTAGGCATCAGTGGTAGCAAGTCAGGGCAGGAGGATGGTTGGGCTTCTATGTAGCTTGCTCAGGTAATGGCAGTAGTAGCAATGGGGCTGGTAGGTGGGCAGTTCTATAAGACCTTGGGTGATATGCGTGGCATTGTCAATGATAATTGTGTCAATAAGCCAAAGCTTGATCCTCCTTGTGGTATGCAGTAGTGCCAATCATAGCAATGGCAAACTGGGTGGGCCAGTCTCCAGGACCCCAAGTGATGTGTACAGGTGAGTGCCAGCAGTGATGGTGGCAGCATGCTCAAGAGATCTGTCCTCTGGCTCTGCATTGATGTTGGCAGTGTCGGGCAGGATGAATTAGCCCCCACACCCCCAGATGATGTGTGGGAGCACTGGCAGACTGGGTGGGCTCCTCTTCAGACTCCCTGGAGGTGTGCACAGGCACTGGTGACGTGGGTAGAGCATGGTGATCCCCAGGCCCCCATTGACACATGGGCACTAGCAGGTGCAGCACCAGGTGGAATGGGCCTATACTCAAACTCACTGATGATGCACATGAATTCATATTGTGGTGAATAGGGCAGGTCAGTCTCCAGGCCCCTGAATGATATGTTCAGGCACCAGAGACATACTGGCTGAACCTGTTGACAGGTTTTCTGATAGTACCTGTGCATCAGTGGTGACAGGCTGAGGAGGTCCTTAGTTATACTCTCGTTACCTGAAACTATAGAATTATTTTTATTGTGTCCACCATTTCCTGTCAAGGCAAATGTCTTGTTAAACATTTTGCTGTGTCATAATATATGATGGTTTTAAAGTAAAAGCCAAACCAAATAAAAAAGAGCAACAAACAAACAAAAACTAACACAACTTCTGAAAAATTATATTAAATATTATCAGGTACTTATTTCCTGTTTGGCACTAAAATATTGCATTATAGTTTTGAGTATTGAATGCATGCTTATTAACGGTAGGTCATCCTCCTGTTCTTAGTTTATTGATTACCCACTCATTAGTGTTTATGTCATTGTCTATTTCAGTAATTATCTGATGTTTTATTAATACAAATTATGTATTTTTTTAAATCTCCAATTATCTATGACGCACAGATTTATTAGGGAGAGAGATTTAGTTTTCAGAATTGGACTGGTACCATCTACTGATACGAAATGTATTTTCCCTTTTTTATGCATCATCTAATTTGGGTTAGCAGCTCTTACCCAAGGCGTTGGAGAATTAGTCTCCCTCTAATTGCACTAGGTGATTGGCACCAAGGTTCCTATCAGCTTAGGATACTGCTAAGTAGTGTTTCTTCTTGTCTACCACTTTCTGCTTTTACGAAGATATGATATTTTCTGTATTGTGTATTTGTTTTTAGAGACTGTAACATCATGGCTTGCTCCCCCACTCTGAATGACACGTTTTAATTGTGAAGTTATTGGAATCATCTTTTTTATGCATATGCCTATGAGGTTATTAAAATTTGCATGTCAAACGTTACTGCTAGCTGAACCTCATTAGTGATAATTTTGCAGGAATCATTGCTTAACATAATTTCATGTTGAACAGTGAACATATGCAGAACTGAGGTTCATTTCTCAACAACGAGTTACATGTTTTAATCTTCATAATCATATATAATATGCCCTTAGCCATACATTTATTAAATATTATTCTCCCTACTTGTTGCAATTTTTTTCTATTAGGCACTGGGGAGGATATAAAATTGTATTAAACATTTTGTAAGGATTTTATAATAAAATAATGGAGAATATGTGTTCAGAAATTACTATGATTCAAAGCAGCACATGTTATTTTATAGGAGTTCTATTATCACTAAGTTCTCTGAAGTTCCAGGAAAAGAGAGGTCATATCTTTATGTAGCATACAAACTGGATTTCACTTCAAAAGATAGGTGAGATTTTGAGGATCACAGAGAATATCATAAGTGGAGACAATGGCATTAGTTAGAGCTGGTAAGGCCCAAGAGATGTCCAGAGCAATGGAAGCCATTCATTTAGTTGTAGGGTAGTTTATGCATAGGAGGATGACAGGAGAATGTGTTTCTAAAACAGAAAGGAAGAGGAAAAAGGAACTTCAGTGATTTACTGAGGAATTTTAACTTTTTGAGGAGGCAGAAAACTGGTATACTGTGATGTTACATTAGAAAGGTTGATTTGTTGGCCATAGAAAAGGTGGATTATGAGGGGCTGGCATGAGAATGGAGCAAGTGAGTCTGAGTTAGGAGAAGGTGTGATAGTTTAATGGTATTATATTTCTCTCTTATTTTGTACCTCTTATCTATCTACTGATATCATACATTTTCATGTATTATTATTTTGAATGTAGTCATTAGAAAACCAGACCAACCAGGTAATAGAAATAAGAAAGGAAAAAAAAAAAATAGGTACGCAATACTTTGAAAAAAACCCTAAAAATTATTTGAGTTGACAGACTATATGTAAAATAAAATTTAAAAAAGAATGTTGATTTGGACTTCCACATATTTTGATCTTAGATATCTGGGAGAAGTATGGCAGAAATAGAAAAGTCAGATAAAAGGTACTCAGCAGGAATAAAAAATCAATTAAATTAAGACTGAGTACCTTAAGACATCTACACCAATATGTGTAACTAGAATTATGATTAGAATATAGGTGATGAGAAGGGTTGTTAATAAAGACTCAGAAGTCTTCATTATGTAGCTTAACATTGAATGTATGAGACTATATTAAATTACTTAGTGACAGACATTTACACAAATTTACTCTTACATTTTCTCCTAAGCTTCAAATACAAGTCTGCACATTGAAGTAATATCTC
>NW_012116855.1:3841402-3843315 GCF_000951035.1 Colobus angolensis palliatus | reverse complement strand
ACTATTAAGCACAATTATAACAACAGCTATTTCTTGGGTTCATAATGAGTAATAAAATAACACATCTAAAAAAGTAATAAAAATATGTAAAATTAAGGCAAAACCCTCTATTTGATAATGCTTACTGATTGAAGCTCACTGTTATCTTCACTCTATCCTCATTTTACTTCCAAAGAGGATGTAGGTAGCTATGTATTGATTGGGTTAAAATACACTGATTAAGTCATTATGCAGTTTAGTGGACGTCTTATTATTCTGAAAAAGGCAGATAAGTTGGTGCCTATATGGGAATACTTTCTGGCATATTTTCTCTTTTTAATGAGAGTCTGGAGAACACAGTCAGGTTTAGAGTTTTGCTGCTTTGAGATCTGTACCTCCACAAGGTCACCTAGGATAAGGGTTAAGGGCATCTCTAGTCCAGGTATTGGCAGAAAAACATTATTTCTCTTCTAAGCTATGCTGTTTTGAGTTGGTTTCTTGCTGACTTGATGCTCTGTTCTATCACATTTTTTTTCTTTTGTTGAGTTGGTTTCTTACTGACTGAATCATCTTTCTGGATTGGTCATTTCTGCCACTGGCATTGAAATAGATTAGCTGAGTATTTCTGTGATCTGAGGGAAGGAAGGTTTGTAACAGACTACTCTGCCACTTTTAGTTCCAGGCCTTATAACTGCATCTGGTCTCAGCAAAAACAGTTATTTTAATTGTTCATATAAGAGACCATATTAGCATTTTTGGCTAGACTTCAAAGTAGTATAAAATTATAAGGAGGTAGAATGGAGAGGTTACCATGACTTTACTAAGCCAGGAGTCTGAGATTTTTACCTTCCAATCTCTGTATATTTGTATATTCCAGTCTTTGTATATTTAAATGTTCATTGGTTCTCTTTGCACTAAAGTAGTTTGTTACTTTAGTGTGGGTAATGATGTATATGCAAAACCAAATATTATACCATCCGCATCTAGTAGGTATCCATAATTTATCTATAATGTTTGTACTCCATAAATATTTATTGAGTATCTTCTCCTTGTAAGTCAAAATGCTAAGAATTTTGAAGAATGCCAGAAGGAATTATATATACATTACCTCTATGAAACTTCCAGTATGATGTGGAAGAAAAGTTATATAAATAATTCAACAAGATGAGGGAGAATAATATTTTAAAATTTGATAATGACGATGACATTAACATAGAACAGGTGCCATAGCTTCTTGATACTTAACATGAAAAATAATTAAGTTGTAAACACAAAGTTTGAGATAAAGCCAGCATAAGCAGGTAGAGATACTTACTAATTAATTGGAAATGCAAGGCTAAATTTGCAAGAGAGCAAAGTGTTAGACTAGAGCAAGATGAAAAATATATGACATTAAAGACAGTAAACAAATCTGTGAAAGGAAGAGTAGAAAGCGGATAGGAGTGTAACAAATATTTCCAACAAACTGTCAGATTCTTTAGCATTCATTCCTTTAAAAATATCTACTGATTCTCTAGCATTCATTTCTTTAAAGCATATTTATTGAACATCTACTATATATCTCAGCTACTGTGGGATTCTGCAGTGAACAAAATAGTCTAAAAATCTCTGTCCACTTGGAGCTTATAGTTTAAGGGATGACACAAAACCAAGCAAATTTTTAAATATAAAGAATACATTATGTGGAGATGAGAATGTTGAAGAAAAAAGAAGACATGTAATAGGATGGGGGGCACTGAAATTGGAGAAGAGAATTTCTAGTTTATATAGAAGACTACTGAAAAAAGTCCAAAGCTGGCATGATACTGGAATGATAGGCACATGATGGAGAGCTGCTTTTCTTTTCTTTTTTTTTTTTTTTGCTGAACTTTAGTCTTGTAAGTTTCCCCTTTCCTCAATAAAACGCATTTCTTAATCCATGAACTGTGATGTGG
>NW_012116855.1:3798246-3840827 GCF_000951035.1 Colobus angolensis palliatus | reverse complement strand
TATATAATTTCATATTATATAATTTTATATATATATGAAATTAGCAATCATAAAAAGGAATGAGTTTATGTCCTTTGCATAGGCATGGGTGGAACTGAAAGCCATTATTCTCAGCAAACTAATGCAGGAACAGAAAACCAAACATCACATGTTCTCACTTACAATTGGGAGCTGAACAATGAGAACACATGGGCACAGGGAGGGGAACAACACACACTGGGCCCGGTTGGAGGGTAGGATCCAGGGAGAGAGAGCATTAGGAAAAATAGCTAATGGATGCTGGACTTAACACCTAGGTGGTGGGTTGATAGCTGCAGCAAACCACCACGGCACACGTTTACTTGTGTAACAAACCTGTACATCCTGCACGTGTACCCTGAAAATAAAAATAAAAATTTTAAAAAATAAATTAAATTTTTGTATGACATTGAAAATAATAGAATAGAAAAGAGAGAATTACTAACCGTAGAGTATAGAAATATGAGAGTATAAATTCCATAAGGACAGGAATTTTAAGGTTTTTTTTTTTTTTTTCCATTATGTATTCCCAGTATCTAGAACAGTGTCTGGCATATAGTAAATGCCAAATAATATTTTATCAAATAATCAGTGAATTTAAGATACAGGAACATAGACATGATCTTTGTATGAATGATCCAGTATCTTAAATGCTACATATCAAATACCAAACTCCTATGGTTGTCCACAAAATCTGCTCCTTCTTTGAACTTATTTTTGCTGTATTTCTATTCATGTATTTGTTCAAAAATATGTATTTGCTAAGTGAATTCCATGTACCAGACACTGGGCTAAGTGCTGGAAATACAGCCGTGAAAAAAGAGACAAGCCTTATCCTTTTCATGGAGCTTGCTGCCTTATAGTTAGTGGAAGATAAATTTTAAAAGGAAGAGAAAAATAGAAATATTTAATTAGTTACAATTATGAGAAATGGCAGAAAGATTATAAACATATTTTTTAGGAGAATTATGTAAGGCATGATTATTTTTTAGTTATATCCACTAGAAATTTATAATTTTTTTTTATTTCTCTCTTCTGTCATCTCCTATGCTTAATCAGTGATGAATCAGTCTCTGTTGGTTCTGAACTATTTATTTTATTCTCATTCTAACTGCTTTATATCAGAGATCAGGCCTTCTATATCTATTCCTTAAACTATTTCAAAATCCTTCCAACAGTCCTTCTCCACCTAAATTTCTCTTTTTTATATCAAATCTCTCCTGTGTCAAAAAACAGAAAACATAAATTTTCTATGGTTAAGCTAGGGCTCCAAAGTCACTTAAAAAAAATTTCTCTTTAAATGCTTCTTTGTAACGTGTAGTTTAGGATGATTTAGAAACTCCTATTTTAACTCAGCCTTTCATACTTGAGCTTAAATTAATATTGAATATTCACTACTAAGTAAATAATACATAATTAGCACAGCCCTATACTTTTGCTCAGCACAGTTTCCTCATCCTCAAAACTGCTTATACTTTTAATTCTACGATCTCCATGATGTTCAAGTCAACATTATTACTTGGAATTGATAAGCGTTTTCTCTGAGCCTATTTTTAAGTCTTAATTATAAAATATATCACGCTTTACTTTGTGCTTTAAGATTTGCAAATGCTTTCAACCACTAAATTTATGAATATTTAATGAATACATAGTAATTGTACGTATTTCTGGGGCATATGGGGTATTTCAATACATATATACTATGTTTAATAATCAAATCACAGTAACTGGAATATCTATCACCTAAAACATATATCATTTCTTTGTATTGCGAACATTCAAATCCTCTTTTCTAGTTATTCTGAAATACACAATAAATTATCGTTAACTATATTCACCCAACGGTGCCATGGAACTCTAGCCCTATCCCTTTGTCCCTCTACCCTTGCCAGTCTCTGTAACTACAATTCTATTCCCAAAGTCTGTGAGATCAACTTTTTATCTACCAGATATGGGTTAAAACGTGGTATTTCTGTGTCTGTATCTGGCTGTTTCACTGAAAATTCAGCCATTCTATTTTGAATTACTTATTGGCAAAAATGACAACTTAATTATATTTGAAAATACCTATCCTGGTCCATTGTGCTTACTAAATACTCAATATCTCATTCCAATTTATTGATTTTTAAATGAAAATTTAAAATAGCTAGCACTCAATTGTTCTTAGAAGTTTCAAGTATGCATTAATAATAATATAATGTAAAATATTAACAACTTCAGGCTTAATAAGGTCAAGAGAACCAAGTCAAGCAGTCTACAGGGGACAACCTCCTGATGACAAAGAGGAGAGTAGTTTAGGTGACACATCAATCATTGGGATAGTGAAGTATGAGTGTGGCAAATGGAAAACATCAGTACAATTTTAAACAAAGTATCAGTAATTATAATAATATTCCCAAGGCTTTTCTTACTGTCGACAAAGCATATTTCATCTCATTTAAACATATACTCACTTCTACAAATACTATTTTTCCACATTTTTGAAATTTTCAGCAGTAATTATATCTTAGATGAAATGAGACTACAGATCTCATCATAACAGAAAAGAAAAAAATGAGAAATCCAAGCCATTTTCTTCAGCAGAAGACAAGTGGAAACAAATAATAATGCTAAAGAAGAAAGATACTTTAGATTAGGCCAGGCTACTTATTCTCTGTTGTAGGCATGATTGTAATTTACAGACTCTGACATCAGCTCACTTAATATGCAAAGATTATCATTTTGTCCAATTAGTATTGCTTTTACATCAAAGCCTGTTTCTGCACCTGCAATAGGACAGCTGAATGTGGCTAAAAAGAACACTGTACAGTGATGACTTTATATTCCATTTTAAATTCCAGACTGTTAATGCTGAGTGCTGCCACACAATCTTGCCACATTTCTCTGAAGAGTCTTTTAACAATGCATCTCATCACCTTCTAAAATTTTAGTATTTAGTATCCAGGGTTAATCTTGGTGTCTTTTCTCTTCTCTGCTTATGCCTGACCTTTTATTATGCCATTCTGTCTTTTGCCTTTTAATATCTTCTATTTCTGATGATATGCATATTTTTATATCCAATTAAAATATGTCTCCTAACTACCAAATTATATACATGTGCTTTTCCTATTTAACATCTTGATCTGTGTGTCTGTTAAATATCTCGCATCCAGCATGTCCAAACATGTCTCCCAAGACCCACTTTTATCACAATAATCCTTATACTATAAAATAAACATACCATCATTCCAGCTCATCAGATATAAAATCCCTTTTTTTTTCTATAACATTCTACATCAGCAAATCTGTTGGCTGTCCTTTCAGAATATATTCATAAACTGTCCTGTGTCACTGGCATTGCTACCACCGTGATTATAGCCAATATCTGTTTTTTCCTAAAATTATTCCAACTCTCTATAACTTTTTGACATAGTTGTAAATTTGTAACTGTGTACTTCAGTCCCAAATCTACTCTTCAGTACCCGTGCAAATAGTCTAGACTGTTCGAGCATTTCTCCTTCACAGTGAGGACAGTGTAAAACTTTGTCAGTAGAGGATATTGGAGGGATCTTGTAGGAAAAAGGAGACTTCCCTTCTTGATCCCCATATACTGTATTTTTTCTTTTTCTTATTTCTATTTCATACTCTGTGAGTGGTGTGGGGTGTGTGGATGTCTAGTGGTAATCTTTCAACTATGTGCCCAGAATACTTGTTGACTTTGTAGTCATAGCCTGGGCCTGGTGACCACTTTGTTGTTGCTCTTCTGATGTGCACATTGCATGTTCCAGGCCTTACACTTACAGTTGCCTAACCCCCTTTGCTTACTTCCCATAAGCCTTGCTCCTTTGTATATTAGGTTTTTTTCTGCTTGTTCAGTGACTGTAAACCAGTCCTGGTCCTGATAACCCAGATAACTTTTTGGCCATCCAGTGAGCTACAACCTCACCTTTTCCTATGAGGTTTGACTCCCGTTTGAAAGAAGGGAGCTCCTCTTTCAAGTGTGCCCTTCCTTAGGTCTGCCCCTTAGCCCTTACCCTTTAGCGTTGTGTTTACCTCGCTATGTTCACTCTCCTATCGTTGATGTAGAGGTAATAGTTCCTTGTAGTAAATGTCCATGGTTCAAATTACTATGTACTTTCTGTCTCCTCATTGAATTCAGACAGATGCTGTCACTGCTTCTGCGGCTTATTTCCCATAGGCTTTGCACTACACGGCAGCCAGAGGGATTCTGTTAAAACTTTGACTTCAGCTTAGGTCATTCCTCAGATTGAAGTCCTCCAACAGGTTCTTATGTCACTTAGAGTAAAAGTCAAAAGGGCATTTATTATTTGGTCACATTCTAACCATGTGACACTGCACTGTACCTTTGTTCTCTCTGGTACACTGACTTCTTTGCGCGCCCTTGAAAAAACATACCAAGATCCTTCTCTTCTCAAGGCCATTGACTTTTCTATTTGCTTGTCTTTGAACACCTTCTGCCCAGATGTCCACATGTCTCAGTACACAGTAACTGCTGTTTTTATATAGAGTGAGTTGTTTATGTAGAGTTAATTGTTTCCTTTAGTTTTCTTCTCAATGTTGCCTTATCTGAGGGTCTTTTCTTGGACACTCCAGTTAAAATAGCAGTTACTACGTTCCCTCCATCCTGCATCATCCCAGCACTCCTGATCTCTTATACTGCTCTATTTTCTCCCTGTTACTTAGCCCTGCATTGTTTTTAAATATAAATTATTATTCTTTTATTGTTAGTCGTCAACTACAATGCAAGACAGAGATTTTGATTTCTCTATTACTATGTTTCCAGGACTTAAATTTCTGTTACATAGTAGGTGCCCAATATACATTTTTTGAATGAGTAAGTAAATTTATTTTGGAGATGATTAATTTTTGCACAATTTCAGAAGAATAGACATAAACCCTTACTTTTGCTCTTACCACGATAGAATCTGACTTGTTTTTTGTCAAATACAATATCCTAACATATGCTTCTCTCTGGCATCAAGCATGATGGAACTACAGATGTTTTAAAACAATTTTGTGTTAAATTTATTTGCAATTGGTATGAAATGGTAGCCTTAGAAACTTATCCTTCACATTATTCCATTTTCAAATAGTCTGCTGCAGATGCTGACCCTTTGTCTAATAGATTTACAATATCTCTTTTTATTTCCATTGAAGTGGTGGTTTGTGATGTATTTCTCCAAAAAAAAAAATTAGATAATGCTTGTGCTTTAACAATCTCCTAACTAATGTTTAGTTTACAGGAATAAACCAATGTTAAGTCCACATGATATATTGTCCATCTGCTCATGTTCATGAATTCTTATGTTCCAAACTTAACTCTTGGTTATTTTTCTTCTTTTCAAGATTATAAAGCAAGTCATAATTTCTCTTTCCAAACTTAAAGGAAAGACATGGAGAATTATGTTAGTAGCAGGAGTGTGTTTATACATATACACATACACACATATATATGTGTATGCACACACATACACATACATACTTCTGCTACTAACATAATACATATATATAATACATATGTACCAACATAATACATATGTATATAATACATATATATTTGTAAATTTTTAGCTATGTTTGTCTTCTCAAAAAAAAAAACCCTATATGGTTTCTCCAAAGAGAATTATGATTTTCTGCTGTAAGGTATGAAACACGTTAGGGTGAGTTTTTTCTTTCATTATTAAGAAATATTTCTAAGACTTCTGAATGACCTGATTCCAAAGGCTATTGTTTCTACTGGTGACTCCATTTCAAACAGATTAAGATACAAGAAGGATGCTACAGACAGTGATAACTGGATAAAGGGGGAACAGTAGTTCTGGATAATAGAATAACTAAAAAACAAGCTCCTGAATGTTTCTTTAAGCAATAATTTTTTTCTCCTCCAGAATCAAATAGTTTGGATAATTCCAGACACCAAAGAAATAGTGACTTGACTGATAATGCAGAGAAATCCTCCATTTGAGAAAATAAGCAATAGTCATTATCCTTGATGGCAACTCTTGTTATTCTAGATTATATGCAGTTTTGACACTGCAAGTAACAAGATGGACAATTTTTGAAAATATACCAATATAAAAAATCTATTTGGTAGTGAGCTGTCTTAGAGCTAGAGCTGCTAGAAATGTTGTCTAGTCCTATGTTTCTATGACATATGCCAGTTGGGAAAATCTCAGGGAATGAAAAACATTGCAGTGGCATAGCTTTAATTGATTGGGGTTCTGAAAGTCAGACTCCACAAAAATGAGTCTTTTTACTTCCAAATTCATTTCATTTATATGGACAAATACATCATTTTTGTGACATATTCATCAGTAAATGATAACTGTATGCAATTTGATTATTAACTCTAACAAGTTTCTGTATATATGAGGTAAAATGCAAAATTAATTTATAGCTATTCAGAAACTTCATAACTGATGCATGCTAGATGTTAAACAAAATTATAGAGAAAAAATTGTCTAACTTATAACTGAAGTAGCCTACAATGCTTGGTGAGACTGAAGGGCGTTCAATGGCAATTCAGGATGGGTTGATTGGCACTAAGAATTATTTCAAGTACATAATGATAACAAACTTCCTCGATGAAATAAGCAGATGATATATAGTATCTAACAAGACAATAGTACATGTCATTGGATAATGTACTGTGTTTTCTGTTGTAGATTAGGTGAGGAGGCACAAAAGTGTTACTATCTTGCACATCAAAATTGAATTTCAGCTACAAATTGTTAAGTGGATTAATGTTGGATTAAAAATAAAGAGAAGCATGTGTTCAAAACAGCTCTATAAAAGGAATAGGTAAAAATATTATAATTATTGGCAAGTCATTCCACCAAGTGAAGAATTAAAAAATGAGCTTCTTTGAGAAATGCTATTCTACTACTTCCCGAAATTAATTAGTCCAAATGCATTATTATCATCTGGAGGAATATATGCAACACTGCATTTTATAATGAAACACTACTGATGTATTTATAATGGAAGATTGAAAAATTGTTTGGCCTAATTTATCTGTCTCTTCTCCTCACTCCTGCATTTACGCTCTTTCCATGTCCTTTTCAGGGTTGTGGCCTGTAGATTTTAGCTTGGCCATCTGACTTGCTTTGGACAATAGCAGAAAATGTGGCAGTTCTAAACCTAAGCTTTAAGAAGCCTCATATGTTTCTGTTTGACCTCTTGCATGTCTGCCATAAATATGAGAAGATTAGCTCATGAAAGATAAATTTTACAGAAAGTCACTAAAAGTTATAGAAAGTTACTAAAAGTGACAAAGATCACTAGATTTCTTTTAACAGGTATTTTAAGGACCTGTCATTTATTCTTTAGTGTGAAGGGAAAAAAGTGTTATTCTATTCTGCCCAATATCTTTCAAAATGATTTAAGTCTTATATATATTCCCTGAATAATGGCTACCCCATGAATTGGGGCCCCTGAATGAACACATATGCAGCAGTGATACCCCCTAGCTAAGGCACAGACCTGTAGTCATAAGAAGAGCCACCCAGCTGTCCAGCTGCTGCAACCCAAAACAGAATCATTTAAGCATTCCTGGCCTACATCAGTAGAACCGTTTCAACAGACCCAGAAGCTCATGAAAATAAATGATAATTATTTAAAAATGCTGTGTTTTGGGGAGATTTGTTACATAGGTTTATTATGGAGACAGTTGACTAATATATATTTATCTGACACCACACATTTTAGTAAGATGTCTATTATGATAATGCTAAGCACCAAACCAACACCTGTCTTTCATCCCCATATACACACCAGATCTCAAAGACTTAGAAGAATAAGTGCTCTTTTCATCACTTAAGGGTCTTTAGAATAGCTAGTGGCTTTTCTTCAGACTACAAGTTAGCTTCAGACTACTTCAACCTGACTGGCAGTCTGAGAACAGAGCATGCTGTTTTTATGATAGACGGCAAAAGGATAAGAAGAATGCCAAACATGAAAGCAAATTAATGCATCTCTCATATCATTTTTGTTCACATTCTGTTGCAAAGTAATTCACGTGGCCATTCTCAAAGTAGGGAGGGTAGCAGGAAGTAGAGTCTGCTGTAAGAGAGGAGAGGAGGTGGAGAGAAGTAAATATTTTCTGAACAATTATCTAACCTCTCACATCATACATTACATGTATTAATCTTAGTCTTCTTTATTGAGGTTTCAGGGTAAAGGTCAATGAAGATAGGATATAAAACAGGATAAAATCTAAGACACTGTTAGATGATAAGCACAAAAGGGTGAAAATAACTAAAGAGAATAATTGGATTGTTTGTAACACATAGCATAAAATCTTTCAGGGAATAGATACCCAATTTTCCATGATGTAATTATTACACATTGCAGCCTATATCAAAACATCTTATGTACCTTATAAATATATACACATAGTGTTGTAGTCTCAGCAATGCACCAAGATGTAACAGTCTCTTGTCTGAGATAATGTCTGGAGTTTTTTGTCCGACCTCCAAGAAGAATAAGGAGTGTGGACACAAAGGTGAGGTTAGAGCAAAAGTTTAATAAGTGAAAGAAAAAAAGCTCTCTGCCAGCAGAGATGGGGGGCCTGAATAGGATGCCTCCTATGAAGCTGGGGTCCAAGGATTTTATGGACCACATGTGGGATTTTTATGCGAAGGGGAAGGAATATGCTTAGTGCACGGGCTATCTTGGAGAGTGGTGCGACTCAGCTCGGCCCAGGGCCTTGGCCCGGGACCAATCAGGAGCTGAAATAATGATTCGTAGCTTGGCCCAGGACCTATCAGGGGCTGAAGTGAAAGCTTGGCCTGGGACCTTGGCCCAGGACCAATCAGAGGCTGAAGTGATGATTCATAGAAGCTGGACTTACAGTCCAAATAAAGAAAAGTCAAGTGCGCACCGGAACCCACTGGATCCCACTGTGCCCATGCCCACAAAAGGAGAAGAAAATTTTCCTGAGAGCCCACTGACTATACAAAGGCCAAAGGCCAGGCCTTTGTTCCTTTATCTGAGTGAGCTGGAGGTTTGTGCAAGTTTTTATCCAAGCAGCCTGGACGTTTTTCTATCTGCGTAGCTGCGGGCATGTCTCCAGGCACAACACCCTGGGCTAGATTTCCCTTATCTGTGCCTGCAGCTTATGTGGGGATGAGGCACTGACCCATGGGCCGGGGGTTCTCTGGAGACCTTTCCCTTGTTATCCACCTAAGACAAGCTAACTAACTCCTTTCAATAGTATGTACCCTCAGTAATTAAAAATAAAGAAATTTAAGCATTAAACAAATAAATAGCAGAATACGTAAGGAGCTCAAACAACTCAGTAGCAAAAAGAAAACAGAAAAACGAAAAACAAATAATGCAATTAAAAATTGGCAAAAAGTATGGATAGACATTTCTCAAAAGAAGACATACAAATGGCCAAAGTGTGTATTGGAAAAGTACGCCCAACATAATCATTGGAGAAATGCAAATAAAAACCACTATGAATATTTTACCCCAGTTAAAATGGCTTCTATAAAAAATATGGGCAATAACAGATGCTGGTGAGGATGTGGATAAAGGGGAAGGCTCATACACTTTTGGTGGGGGTATAAATTAGAACAGCCACTATGGAAAACTATGTGAAGATTTCTCAAAAAGCTAAAAATATAACTAACATACGATCCAGCAGTTTCCTATTGGATATAGATCCAAAAAAAGGAAATCAAAATATTGAAGAAACAGATCCTATGTTTATTACAGCACTATTAACAATGGACAAAACATGAAATCAATCTATCAATTATCTATTGATGTGCCAATCAGTAGATAAATGAACGAAGAAAATGTGGTATGTATACAAAATAGAATGTTATTCAGTCATTCACAGCAACATGGATAGAACTGGAGGTCATTGTGTTAAATAAAATAAACCAAGCACAGAAAGATTATATATTACATGTCCACTCATATGTGCGAGCTAAAAATGTGAAGCTTATAAAAATATCAGGTAGATTGGTGGTTACCAGAGGCCACGAAGGGTAGGGAGAAGAAGGGATTGAAGATGGGTTGATTAATGGGCATCAACAGTTTGATAAAAGAAATATCTAGTTTTATAGATCAGTAGAGTGACTATAGTTTTCAGTAATCTAGTGTATATTTCACAATAACTAGAAGAGAATAATTCAAATGTTTCTAGCATAAATAAAAGACAAATATTTAAGGTGATGCATATCCCAATTATACTAATTTAATCTCTACAAATGATATGAGTATGTTAAACTATTTCATGCACCTCCAAATTATGTACATTCATTATGTATCAATAACAAAATAAATATTAAAGAAAAAATAATTCCATAAATTTTATTCCACATTCAGAACATTTTTTCTTTCTAATTATAGACCTGATGTTAAATATTCCCATCCTGTTTTCTTGTTTTTACCCCTCTTTGTAACACCTCTTTTTAAATGCTGAAACAAAGCAAACTTACTCTGATTTCACACTCTGATTTTAGCATGTAATATATTATTCTGGAATCCTAAATATACATGCCTATCAGACTTTGTTGACTGAAGACACAGGAACTGTATTGCTCATCTTTGCACCCCCTAGCCCCACCCCATTAACATCTGGCTAACTCTGACCCTTTGTAAGTGCTCCATGATTGCTGGTTGGAATTCACTTATATGTGAGGACTCCAAAGAATAAAGAGAGTGCTCACTTATGTCATACAGGCACTCCCTTCTCAATGTTCAAGAAACTACATTAGTACAGCTGTTTCTGGTAATAATTAAAGAGTGAAATTATCAATTTTAATCAAATGTCATATATAGTACCTGGATATAATTATTTTAAATATTTTTAGATTATATCATTATATGATAATCGTTGAATGTGGTTTTTTTTATAAATATCAACCCAACTAACTAAAATGTATGTATTATTGAAATACAGTGAAATAATTTTCTTTTCCACATTACATCTACACTCATTCTTTAATGATAATCCCTCTCCTTTGGGGCTGAATAATACTTCGGTTTTGCCTTTGTCTTGTACATCACCCCCAACCTGCCTTCTCCTTAGATTTCCTCTTTACCTACTCCAATATTTTACATATTAAAATTTCCTTTCTTTGTTCCGGGTTGTTATTGTATTTTGTGCCCAGTATCATATTCTATTGCCAATTTTCGTCAAACATTATCCCTCAAAATTCACTGTTTTTATTTTATGGGTAAGTATGGCTCCACCCTCTATTTTAAATATTATGAGACTATTGCAAGCTTTTTTTACGTTAGGTTTCCTGAGTATCTCTCAAAGATAACAAAAAATTCTAATTTTCTACTTATTGGTTTCAACCTATGATTATAACTGAATCTCTTCTTCTGACTTTCTGGCATAGTTCTACAGTCCTAAATTTCTTCATTCACAACTTCTTTGAAAATTAAATAGAGTATATTAACTTTTCTCACCTGACTTCTTATATCACTGTTTATTTTTGAATTTGTAGGTGCCACAAAGTTCTGACATCAAGTGTAATAACACATTTTGATCTTAATTATACCCAGACATTTCTCTTTCTCTCTTATTTTTTGTTTTAGTTTTAAATGTTACCTTAGGTAAAACATTTTAGAAGTTTTTTATAAAACTAAAATATACATTACCTTCTTAAATGTTACCCCTTCTTTTAATGTGACACGTAGGAATTATTTTTTCTTCAATTCCCCATGGAGCTTTAAATTAACCAAATTATTGCATAATTTTTCTGAGTACACTTTTTTCTTGTTTTAGTCTGCTATAAAGAAGTACCTGCAACTGGAAAATATATAAAGAAGAAACTTATTTTATTTTATTCCACATTCAGAACAAAATTTTTTCTTTCTAATTGTAGACCTAATGTTAAATATTCCCATCCTGTTTTCTTGTTATTACCCCTCTTTAATTTTTGAAGAATAAGCAATGGGGCCGGACATGGTGGCTCATGCCTGTAATCCCAGCACTTTGGGAGAGTGAGGTGGGTGGATCATGAGGTCAGGAGTTTGAGACCAGACTGAACAACATGGTGAAACACCATCTCTACTCAAAATATGAAAAATAGTCAGGCATGGTGGCATGCGCCCATAATCCCGGTTACTCAGGGGGCTGCAGCAGGAGAATCGCTTGAACCCGGTAGGCAAAAGTTGCAGTGAGCCGAGATTGCGCCACTGCACTCCATCCTGGGTAACAGAGCGAGACTCCAACTCGGAAACACAACAAAACAAAGCAAAACAAAAAAAAACAAGGAAAACAAGCAATGGAAAAAGGACTCCCTGTTAAATGGTGCTGAGATAACTGGCTAGCTATATGCAGAAGAATGAAACTGGATTCCTACCTATCACCATATACAAAAACTAACCAATGATAGATTAAAGGTTTGAATGTAGACCTCAGACTACTAAAGTCCTGGAAGAAAACCTAGGACATACCGTTCGGCACATCAACCTTAGCAAAGAATTTATGACTGAGTCCTCAAAAGCAACTGCAACAAAAACAACAACTGACAAGTGAGACCTAACTAAACTAAAGAGCTTCTGCACAGCAAAAGAAACTAGCAACAGAGTAAACACACAACCTAGAGGCTGGAAGAAAGGATTTGCAAACTGTGCATCCCACAAGGTCTAATATCCAGAATCTGTAAGGAACTTCAACAATTCAATGAGCAAGAAACAAATAGCCCCACTAAAGAGCAGGCAAAGGACATGAACAGACAGTTCTGAAAATAAGACATACAGTCAGCCAACAAACATGAAAAAATGTTTAACACTCCTCTTAATCAGAGAAATGCAAATTGAAACAATGAGATGCCATTCCGCACCAGTCATAATGGCTATTACCAAAAGTCGAAAAACGACAGTTGTTGGTGAGGCTGCAGAGAAAAGGGAACGCTTATACTCTGTTGGTGGGAATGTAAATTAATTCAGCCACTGTGGAGAGTTGTTTGAAGACTTCTCAAAGAATTAAAAATAGAACTACCATTCAACCCAGCAATTTTATTACTTGTTATAAATCCAGAGGAAAATAAATCATTCTACCAAAAGTATACATGCATTTGTGTTTTCATTGCAGTACTATTCGCAATAGAAAAGACATGGAATCAACCCAGGTGCCCATCAATGATGGATTGAATAAAGAGAATGTGGTGCATGTACACCATGGAATACTATACAGCCTTAAAAAGGAATAAAATTATGTCTTTTGCAGCAACATAAATGCAGCTAGAAACCATCATCATAAGTTAATCCATGCAGGAACAGAAAACCAAATCCTCTGTGTTCTCACTTGTAAGACAGAGCTAAACATTGGGTATGGATGGACATTAAAATGAGAACGATAGACACTGGAAACCACAAGATCGGTGACATGGTCTGGATTTGTGTCCCCATCCAAATCGTTTGATGATTGTAATCCCCAATATTGGAAGAGGGGTCTGGTAGGAGGTGAATGAATCATGGGGGCAAATTTCCTTCTTGCTAGTCTCATGATAGTGAGTTCTCACAGATCTGGTCATCTCCCCTTCTCTCTCTTCCTCCTGCTCCAGCCATGTAGGACATGGCTGCTTCCCCTTTGCCTTCCGCCATGATTGAAAGTTTCCTGAGGCCTCCCCAGCCATGCTTCCTGTACAGACTGTGGAATCATAAGTCAATTAAACCTCTTTTCTTTATAACTTATCCAGTTTCAGGTAGTTCTTTATAGCAGTGCACAAACAGACTAATACATGGGAGAGGCACGGAGTGGGGCAAAGTTTGAAAAACTACCTATTAGGTTTTATGCTTACCACCTGGGTGGCGGGTTCAGTCATACCTCAAACTTCAGCATCACATGTAACGAACCTGCACATGTACCCTCTGAATCTCAAGTAAAAAAGAAAATCTTTTTTCTGATAAAAAAATAAATAAATTTATTTCTCACATTTCTAGAGGGTGGAAGTCCAAGACTGAGACACCAGCTGCCTTGGCGTCTGGTGAGATGAAAACCTGGTCGCTTTCTTCAAGATGATCTCTTGTCACTGCACCCCCACTGTATCTCTTGGGGGTGAATGCTGGGTCTTCACATGGAAGTAGAAACAGAAGGGCAAAAGAGCCTCAATAATAGCTCCTTTGAGTCTTTTCAAAAGGGTGCTAATCCCATTTATGAGATTTAATCACCTTATTAAAACCCCCTCATCTTATAAAAACCCCACCTCAATATAACAACATTGAGTCTTAGGTTCCAACATTTGAAATTTGCAGGTACATACACATTCAAACCATTGCAGACCTTTCTTCTGAGCATGCAGAAGTAAAAATAATATTCTCTACTAGAATGGAATTCTAGTCTTCCACATCTTCTCCTTATTCAGGAAAATTTGGCATCATAGCCAATATTCTGATCCTCTCACCTGAAAACTTTTTTCTCTCACTCAGGTTTTTCTCTTTCTTCCTTCATTATTTGTAAAATGTGAACATTTCTCCCAGTTTAATTCTTGCCTTCTCTTCATGTATATTCCTTACTCTTTGGAAAATTTGTCTACTCCCATAAACATATATATGCTTGATTCATAATTTTTAAAAATCATCTATTTTTTTCTGTCTCTAGTGTCAGATCTCTAGCATCCTGTAGACCGGTGGTCCCCAACCTTTTTGGACCAGGGACTAGTTTCATGGAAGACAATTTTTCCATGGATGAGTTTGGAAGGATGGCCGCAGGATGATTCAAGCATATTACATTTATCGTTAGATTCTCATAAGGGGCATGCAGTGCAATCTAGATCCCTCACATGCGCAGTTCACAATAGGGTTTGTGCTCTCCTGCTGTGAGACCCAGTTCCTACCAGGCCATGGAGTGGTATCCATCTATTGCCCAGGGTTTGGGGACCCCTGCTGTAGACTATTTCTACAACCTGTACTGTCCTGTTTGATCTCAGGGCCTTTCCGTGTCTACTACTAGTGTTCCCACAGATTGAGCTGTACCACTGAATCTGATCATTTCCATTAATAAGAGCCTCACTACCTCTCTACTCATTTAGGCTCAAGGCTTCAGTTACACTAGCTGATATTTACCGAGCCCCTTCTGTTTTGGACAATGTAAGCATCCTTCCTATGCATAATCTGTAATATGTAGCTCCTCTGAGGACCTGTGGACTTTCCCTTATCTTAAACCTGTCAACGTTTTCTACAGGGATATACACAGTTAAGATATATGTTTTATCTTAACTATTTATGAAAATGTTTCACTCTATTTCATAATAAATATTTCCTTATCCTCCAGACATTTAATTGTCACAGTGTTGCAGAATATAATTCTAGAAGTTCTTCTCTTCTCTAACTACATTCACTCCCTGAGTAATCTCACAGGTTATGAGTATTCACAAATTTATATTTACACCACCAACCTCTCACCTCAAATCTAGATGCTTATATCCAAATTTTCAATATCTTTACTTATTAATCCATATGTTTTACAACAAACTCAAATTTAACATATTCAAAACTGAACTCCTGGTTCATATATCTCTTAACTCTGTCGAAATCCTGTGTCACCAGAAGTCATTTTTCTCAATAAATGACAGTTTCAGTTCTCAGTTGTTTAGACCATTAAGAAAAACCCTTATTCCTCTTATATCTCCAAATTAATCCCGTTAACTGAATTTCAAAGTAGATACAGAGTCGTTCATTTCTTACCACTTCATCTACTACCATACTTTCAATGATTTCTTCGTTATTGGGGTTATTCGTATCCTAACCAGGATCTAATCCTAACCTGATCTTGTTTTCACTCTTGCTCACCAACAACCTATTTCCCACTCATCAGTCAGAATGACCCTACAGTTTTAGCCTTTTTGGCTCAAATCAGTTCAATGAAGGTCCTGAAAATGTTACACGGGATCCTACCCATATTGAATTCCAGCTCTCTCTCTCTGCCCACCTCTCCTATTATGTTACATTTGCTGCATCAGTGGTTCTTAAACAGAAGTGGGTGAGGGGAGAAAGAGGAGATGGCAATTGTGAACTTTTCTTCTTCAGGAATATTTAGCAACTTCTGTAGGCATCGTTGGTGTATACAACTGAGGGTATGTGTGGAGGCTTCCTCCTGCAATCTAGTGGGAAGAGGCCAGAGATGCTGCTAAGCATCCTATCATGCGGTGGTCCCCAACATTTTTGGCACCAGGGACCAGTTTTGTGGAAGAGAGTTTTTCCACGGACAGGGATGGGGGATGGTTTTGGGATGAAACTATTCCACCTCAGATCTTCAGGCATTAGTTAGAATCTAATGCCACTGCTGATCTGACAAGAGATGAAGCTCAGGCGGTAATACTCACTCACCTGCCATTCATCTCCTACTACCCAGTTCCCAAAAAGTCATGGACTGGTACCAGTCAGTGACCCATGGACTGGGGACCCCTGCTATAAGGCATAAGACAAACCCCACAACGTTTATCTGGACCAAAATGTCAATATGCAGATGTTGAGAAACCCTGTATTACAGCTACAATGATGCCTCTGCGATTCCCATGTGAAAAATATATTAAGAACATATTAAAAATGTCATATTCCATGGTATTTTCACTAAATACTGCATTTCTTTAGAATATCCTTTTTTGAAAGATGCATGCTCTGATTTATTCAGGTCCCTCTCAAATACTGCCTCAAAAAACCCTTCTCTGACCATCCTCAGGTACTCTCTATCATTAAACCTACTTTCTTTTTTTATTTACATGGTTAAATACCTAGTATATTAGACATTGCTTGTATATTTGGTTGTTGTCTGTTTCTGTTTGCTACAGTATAAGCCCTATTACAGAAGGTTCTGGTCAATACTATATTCTTTATCCCTAGAAACTTGAACAGTGTCTGAAACATGTCAGGAACTAATAAGGTAAATGAATGAATCATTTTTTTAATCCAAATTTTACCCATCCTATTCTATTAATTTCCTTGTATCTACAATAATTTCAAACTCCCAAGTTTTTCTTCTCTTTTCTCTTATAGTACTTACAGCTTTTACCTGTTTATTGGAATTTGAAAATGATGGCACTCCTATTTTTGCAAAAAATTGTCAGAGTTGTGTTTGTAACTTTAACTACTTAGCAGGAAATGACTACCATAAATCACTTATCCTATATGGTTTAATAGTTCACTGCTTCATAATGTATTAGTAAAATTTCTCTAAATTATCAAATTAGCTTCCATATTAGATATTATTTTCCTGGTTGAATAACCCTAATTTTTATGGCATCATATACTTTGTAAATAAGACTATAACAATCTTTTCTAAAAAATCACAAGGTGTGACAATCTTGACTATATTAAATTCAAATTATCAAAAATATCCTTGATATTAAGAAAAATTGTCTCAGGCTCATCTTTTAGAAAGCGAGTGAAATTATATGGACCATGAAAAAAATTTGCTATTCATACATACTTTGTTTTTATCTATGTGACTTAGGAATCTAGAGTTCCATATAAATTCTTTCATTTGATAAATGCTACAGTTAATAAAATGGATTGAAATTAAATGTGCAGATTACTCATCACATTGAGATGAAGAATAATTCTCTAATCCTGGAATGTGTGGGTCCTACTAGAGAAAAATGATGCATTTTGAGACCTGGATCTCCTTAATATGGGCACATTTTATTCTGTATTGAGTTGGATAGTAATACCAGAGGTCTTTTTCCATTTTTTTTTTTAGAGATGGGGTCTTGCTCTGTTACCCAGGCTGGTCTCGAATTCCTGGGCTCCAGCAATCCTCCCATCTTGGCCTGCCAAAATGCTGGAATTACAGGCATGAGTCATCATGCCCGGCCAGTGATCTTTTTTCTTTTATATCCTGCTTACTTTGTGTGTGTGTATGTAGAGGTGTGTGTGTGTGTATTGTGTGTACAGTTGGCCCTTGTACAATGTGAGTGCTAGGGATTCCAACCTCCATGCAGCTGAAAATCTGAGTATGACTTTTGACTCACCCAAAACTTTACTAATAGCCTCCTGTTGACTGGCAGCCTTTCAGATAACATAAACATTCCATGAATACATATTTTATGTGTTACATGTATTGCATCCTATATTATTACAATAAAGTAAGGTCAAGATAGAAAACGTTAAGAAAATCATAAGAAAGGGAAAATATATTTACTATTTATTAAATGGAAGTGGATCATCATAAAGGCATTCATCCTTGTCTTCCTCACGTTTAACGGGCTGAGGAGGAAGAGAAGAGGTTCTTTTTATTGTCTTAGTGGTTAACAAAAGTGGAAGGAAATATGTGTATAACTGAATTCACACGCTTCAAACCTGCATGGTTCAAGGATCAATTATATACTTACGTACACACAAACACATACACACACAATATTACACATATACGTATATAAATGCTATCTGCTATTTTGTTGCTTTTATTGTCACTTTTATTCTCTTAATGATATGCTTTGTAGAGCAGCACATTCTAATGTAGATAAAGTGCAATTCACTCATTTGTTTTTGCTTTGTGGTATGTGTGTGCGTGTGTGTGTGCATGTACTATATGAAGATATTTTTGCCTAACCGATGACCATAAGAATTTTCTACTATATCGTCTTCTAGATATCTTATCACTTTAGCTTTTATCTTTCAAGATGTGATCCATTTGCAGGTGATTTTTATTATACAATAGTGAGATTAAAGCATTAATATTACTTTTCCCCCATTTTTGGATATCCAGCTGTTACTGCTTGAAATTTCTTGGAAACTTGATCAAAAATCAATTGACCATATATGTGTATATCTAATTCTGTATTCTTTGTAATGTTTAATTGATCCATACATTTAATCTCACACCACCCTACAAGCTCTTTGGGTAACTGTATGTTTATAGTAAACCCTGAAATCAGTTAACATACACCCTGTAATTATGGTGGTCAAATTTTTTCAGCTCTCGTCATGAAGGTACTTTCAGAATGCCTCTTGTGCAATTTGAACATGCTCTTATTTTCTGAGCTCTTTCTTACTTTGTTCCTAGTTATAGCAGAAATTCTATGCCCATCTTGTATATTCCTCCCTCAGCTATGAAATCAACAACCATCTTAAGGATCTCTAGTTCCTTCTGTTTAAGAATTGTGTATATAAGCCAGAATCAAGGTACTAGATATAATTATTGCTACTGGACTGGCATAGATTTTAGACCTTATCAGCAGACAGAGAGAGATTATTTATATACATATAAACATATATGTATGTACTGCACATATACAGAAAGTTTAGTCTATATCTATTTATCTGTTTATATAGTTTAAAAATCTTGAATTCATAATAATTTTAATTCTAATTCAATACCACAGAGTTATTCTTGCCTTTTACATTCTTGATGTGTTATTTCTTTCTGCTATAACGAGAAATCTGACTCTCATTTTCTACATTTACTTATTTGTTTAACCCAATTAACACACACAGTAGCTACAGAACTGCTAACCAGTATCCTGCATGAAAAAAAAAAGCAAAAAAAAGACAAAAAAACGAGAAAACTAACTAGTTAGTAGCTTCCTTAGAGTTTTCTGTATATACAATAGCTATTACCTATATAGTTTTATTTTTTTCCTGTCTAAACTGTATACTTTTTTCCATGCCTTATTACCCTAGCTAGTATTTCTATATGACATTGCATAAGAGTGATGGGAGATGACATCTTTTTTTCTTTTTCTTATTTCCAATCTTAGAAGACAACAGTTTAGTCTAACACCATTAGGTATGTTAGTATGGTAGTTGCTTTATCTGTCTGGTTTTTTTTCCTAGATGCCCATCTTGAAATTAAAGAAACTGTCTTTTGCTGACTGTTCTTATTTTGAGTGACCACTAAATTTTGTCAAATACTTTATCTGTGGAGAGAATCATGTGGATATTTTCCACTCTAGTCTGTTAATGTAATAAATTACACATATATTTAAATATTTAATGAGTTTCTCATTCCTGAAATAAGCAACACTTGATAAGGGTGTGTTATCTTTTTTACTCTATTGCAGGTTCAATATGCTATTTTTTTTCCTTAGAGTTTTTGTGTTCCTATTTATGAAGGACTAGTTCGTAATTTTATTATTTGCTGTGTCTTTGTTTTGTTTTGGTATTAGAATCATACTGGACCCCAGAAAATGAGTTGGGAAGTGTTCTATTCTCTTTTAAGTTCTGGAAGAGATTGTGTAGAGTTGGAATTATTTATTAAACATTTGGTCAAATTAGACCTCAAAACTATCTGTGGCTGGATTTTTTTGAGTGTTTTCAAAAATATGAAATCAATTTCTTTAGTAGCCATAAAATTATGTTTTATTTATTTGTACTTGAGTGATTTTTGTAGTTTTTGTCTTTCAGGGAACTGGTCCATTTCATCTAAAATTTCAAATTTGTGGACATGAAGAGTTTTTCTTTCCTGTATTCTCTTATTATCTTATTAACAGCAGTGGAATAAATGATGTTTCCTCTTTCATTCCAGATACTGTAATTTCTTTCATCTCTCTTTCATGCTTAGTGAGCCAGCCTGGAAATCTAGCAATTAAATTATATTTTCAAATACATGATTTTGATTTCATTGATTTTAATGGCTATTCGTTCAATCTTACTGATTTTTACTCTGAATTTTAACAATTACTTCCTTCTTCTTTCTTGAGGTTTATTTCATACTTGTTTCTCTAGTTGCTTAAGATGAAGTACAGATTGCTATTTTTTAATTTCTCTTCTATTGTAAGGCAATGTGTACTTTTTTTGCTTTATAAAATACTGCTTTAACTGCATGCTACAAATTTAGGCATAGCATGTTTTCATTTTCATTCAGTTAAAATTATTTTTAGCTTTCTCTTCTAGCTTCCTCTTTGACTCATTTGTTATGCTGCAGAAAAAGGTTAATATAGCAGGCCTTAGAGGACTATTTTTTAAAAAAGCTGCTTATAAGATTAGCCTTGGCTCGTGTTTGAGAACTTGGATTTTGGAAGTCCCTACTATATCCTAATTGATAATGGTGACTCACTGTGCCTACTTTTTAAATAAAAGCAATGTGGATTATGCCAAATACTTTGCTTTTGAGAGCCTAGAATTTGTGGACACTCTCGATAGAGTACCCCTATGTGATTGACCTCTGAATAAAAACCTTGGGCCCTGAATGTCTAATGAGCTTTCCTGGTAAACAACATTTTAAACAATTTGATGCTGTGGAATTAAGTGCATTCTGTCTGACTTACCTGGGAGAGAACTCCTGGATGCTTATGGCTAGTTTCTTTGGTCTTCAACCCATCACACCTTTTCCTTTTCCTAATTTTAATTTGTATCATTTCACTATAATAAATTATAGCCAAAGTAGGTCTATATGCTGAGACTGTGAGTTCTCATAGCAAATCACCAAACCTGAGGTTATCTTGAGTATGCCAAATATAGATATTTAAAAGTGTCTCATATCTAGGTCACTCTGATGCAAGAGTTCTGCTCCCATGGCCTTGAGTAGCTCTGTCCTGGCTTTGCAGGGTACAACCCCACTTCTGGTACCAGTTTATTGTTTTAGTCTGTTCTCACACTGCTAATAAAGATAACCACCCCCATGATTCAATTCCCTCCCAATGGGTCCCTCCCACAACATACAGGGATTGTGGGAACTACAAATCAAGTTGAGATTTGGCTGGGGACACAGCCAAACTATATTGGCCATACAGTATCTTAGTTGAGATATACTAGACTTGCCTACTATAGGTCTTAGCTTGATTTTGATTTTACAGGCTAATATATGGAAGGGACTTGCTTTGTCTCAGATGAGACTTTGGACTTGGACTTTTGGGTTAATACTGGAATGAGGTAGACTTCAGGGGACTGTTGGGGAGGCATGATTCTGTTTTGAAATGTGAGGACATGAGATTTGGGAGGGGCCAGGGGCAGAATCATATGGTTTGCCTGTGTCCCCACCCAAATCTCACCTTGAATTTTAGTTCCCATAATCCCCACATGTCATGGGAAGGACCTGTTGGGAGGTAATTGAATAATGGTGGGGGTGCGTTACCTCTGTGCTGCTCTTCTTATGATAGTGAGTGAGTTCCCATGAGATCTGATGGGTTTATAAGACTTTTTCCCCTTTGTTTAAAATATGTATATTTTGAACCCTACAACAACAATTAAAACATTGTAAAAAGAGGTCTATGAAATAAGTTAATAGTAAAGATAAAATAAAATCATAAAAAGTGCTTCATTAAACTAAGATGAGGCAAAATAAAAGGAAAAATAGACAAATAGCAAATATACAGAAAAGAGATAGCAAATTGATAGATTTTACTCAGTCATATAAATAATCTCACCTTTATATAGTTCTTAGATGTCGTATTTGCCCATACTTTAAAATGTCTTTGTATGCATATAATTATATTATATTTAATATTTGGTTCTTGTAAACAGCATATATTTGAGTCTGACAAGCTGTCTTATATTTTCTAACATCCATGAAGTCATAGTAGGCAAATATGTGAGTTTAAAACTAGGGTAGAATCTCAAACTCTTCATAGTTTATAAAATATCATAAGATAGCTTCCTTCTCTGCAATATTATGCCCTCAAATTCTAGCTGCTTCATGCTCCCTGAAAACTGGTTACTATCTCTTTACCTTGATGAGTTCCACTATTATCTTCTTGATTTTTCCTTTACCGTATTGTGGTCCAGAAAATGTCTGAATGTTGAAAGCTGGTGTGATTATAGAGCTGGTCTCCTGTTTGCCATCACTGAGCCTCAGAGCTCTGTGTTGCCTGGTACCTTTGGTTTGAAAATTGTTAAATCATTATTTCATTTTATTTTCTACAGTTTTCTACTTTTTTAATGTCAGAGGGATAGACGTAGGACCTGCTGCTTTTTGACCTAAAAAAAAAGTATTAACACTACCATTCCATGATATGACTAGAACAAACTTTACCTCCACTTACCCCTATTGATTTTTATATTATTTTATTAAGCATGTATTTTAAACATTTCAAGACATTAAAATTATTGTTTTGTATAGTTAGTATTTATTCGCTTATATTTGCCTATCTCCTCAGTTTTGTTGAATTTCTGTTACGTTTTGCATTCTCATACACAAAGTAGGAATTTTACGAAAAAAAGGGAAGACTAGAAGGAAGATGGGGAATGAGTAATGGAAGAAATAAAACGAAAAAGATGTAGTCTTCTAATTTAACTCAATATAACTCATATTTTACCTAAAATTATACAAGTGAATTCTAAGCATTCTAGAGCAACAATTAAAACATTGTAAAAAGAGGTCTATAAAATAAGTTAATAGTAAAGATAAAACAAAATCATAAAAATTGCCTCATTAAGCTAAGATGAGGCAGACATTTAGGAAAAATACACAAATAACAAATGTATCATACAGAAAAGAGGTGGCAAATTGATAAATTTTACTCAGTCATACAAATAATCCTACCTTTATATAGTTCTTAGATATCATATTTACCTATACCTTAAAAAGTCTTTGTATGTATATAATTATATTACATTTAATGTTTGGTTCTTGTAAACAGCATATATTTGAGTCTGACCAGCTGTCAATATTCAATATTGACGGTATTCAATAAATGGCAGTAGGATAACTGGCTAGTCATACACAGAAAAATAAAACTCGAACCCTATCTATCACCATATACAAAATGATCACAAGATGGATTAAATACTTAAATGTAAGATCTCAAACTATAAAAATCCTAGAAAGAAAACCTAGGAAATACCATTCTGAGCAACAGCCTTGGCAAATAATTTATGACTAAGTCCTCAAAAGCAATTGAAACAAAAACAAACATTAACAAGTGTGACCTAATTAAAATAAACAACTTCTTCACTGCTACCTATCTAATCTGTCTATCTATCTATCTATCTATCTATCTATCTATCTATCTATCTATCTATCATCTATCTATCATCTATCTATCTCAACACACTGAACAGACAACCTATAGAACTGGAGAAAATATTCACAAACTATGCATCCCACAAAGTCTAATATCTAGAATCTATAAGGTACTTCAACCATTCAGCAAGCAAAAAACAAATAGCCCCACTAAAAAGTGGGCAAAGGTATGCAAACAGTGAACAATGTGAGAAGGAAATAAAAAAAGTCACCCATTTACAATAGCCACACATAAAATTAAATATCTAGAAATTAACCAAAATAAAAGATCTCTACAATGAACACTATGAACACTGATGAAAGAAGTTGAAGAGGACACAAACAAAATGGAAAATATTTCCTATTAATGAACTGGAAGAATCAATATTGTTAAAATGTCCATACTATTCAAAGCAATCTACAGGTTCAAGGCAATTCCTATCAAAGTACCAATGACATTCTCCACAGAAATAGAAAAAAAAAAATCTAAAATTTATATGGAACCACAAAAGACCCAGAATAGCAAAAGCTATCCTAAGCAAAAAGAGTAAAACTGGAGGAATCACATTACCTGATTTCAAATTATACTACAGAGCTATAGTAACCAATACAGTATAATCTTGGCATAAAAATAGACACACGGACCAGTGAAACAGAGTAGAAAACCTAGAAACGAATCCACACATGTACAGTGAACTTATTTTTGACAAAGGTGCCAAGAATATACACTGAGGAAAAATAATCTCTTTAATAAATTGTGCTGGGTCAACTGGATATTCATATGTAGAAGAATGAAACTAGACCCCTATCTCTCACCATGTACAAAAATAGAATCAAAATGTATTAAAGACTTACATCTAAGACTGCAAGGTAGGAAACTACTACAAGAAAACATGAGGGAAATCTCCAGGACATTGGTCTGGGCAAAAATTTCTTCAGCAATACCCCACAAGCACAGGCAACTAAAGCAACCATGGACAAATGGGATCATATCGGGTTAAAAAGCTTCTGCAGAGCAAAGGATGCCATCAATGAGGTGAAGACACAACCTACAGAATAGTAGAAAATATTTTCAAACTACCCCTTTGACAAGGGATTAATCACCAGAGTATATAAGGAGCTCAAATTACTCTAGGAAATCCAATCAAAACGGGCAAATGATCTGAATAGCCATTTCTCAGAAGAAGATGTAGAAATGGCAAACAGACATGTGAAAAGCTGCTCCACATAATTGAGCCTCCGAGAAATGAAAATCCAAACAATATCATCTTACGCCAGTTAAAATGGCTTATATCCAAAAGACAAGCAATAACAAATGCTGGTGAGAATGTGGGAATAATGAACCCTTGCACACTGTTGGTTGGAATGTAAATTATTACAACCACTATGGAGAACATTTTCACTGTTTCTCCAAAAACTAAAAATGGAATTGTCATATGATTCAGCAATCCCACTGCTAGATATATGCCCAAAAGAATAAGTATATTGAAGAGATATCTGCACTTATATGTTTGTTGCAGCACTGTTTACAGTAACTAAGATTTGGAAGCAACTTAAGTGTCCATTAACAGATATGGTTAATGGATAAAGAAAATGTGGTACATATACACAATGGAGTACTACTCAGCCATAAAAGGAATGAGATCCAGTCATTTTCAACGACATGGAGGTAACTAGAGATGATTATGTTGAGTGAAATAAGCCAGGCATGGAAAGACAATCGTCACATACTCTCACTTATTTGTGGGATCTAAAAATCAAAACAATTAAACTCATGGATGTAGAGAATAGAACAATGGTTACCAAAGTCTGGGAAGAGTAGCATGGGGTAGATGGGGAGGTGGGGATGGTTAATGAGTACAAAAAGTAGAAAGAATTAATAAGACCTGCTATTTGATAGCACAACAGAGTGACTATAGTCAATAATAACTTAATTGTACATTTCACAATAACTTAAAGAGTGTAATTGCATTTTTTGTAACACAAAGGATAAATGCTTGAGGGGATAGATATTTTACTTTCCATGATGTATTTATTTCACATTGCATGCCTATATAAAAACATTTCAGGGACCCTGTAAATATATACAACTACTATCTACCCACAAATATTTTAAAAAATAGTATTTTACCAAAGTCGCCCAAAGTGGGCAAAGCTCAAGAACAGACACTTCTCAAAGGAAGACATACAGGCAGCCAAAAAACATGAAAAAATGTTTACCATCAGTAAAAATCAGAAAAATGCAATTCAAAACCATAATGAGATGCTACCTCACACCAGTCAGAATGGCTATTAAAGTCAAAACCAATACATGCTGGTGAGGCTGTGGAGAAAGGGGAATGCTTACACACTGATGGTGAGAATATAAATCAGTTCAGGCCTTGTGGAAAGCAGTTTGGAGCTTTCTCAAAAAACTTACCACAGAACTAGCATTTGACCCAGCAATTTCATCACTGTGTATATACTCACAGGAAAATAAATCATTCTACCAAAAAGATGCATGTATTCAGGTGTTTATCCCAACACTATTCACGATAACAAAGGCAAGAATCCAACCCAGATACCCATTAATGGTGGACTGGTTAAAGAAAATATACTACATATACATCACGGAGGACTATGCAGCTGTGAAAAAAAGAGTGAAATCCTGTCTTTTGCAGTAACATGGATGCAATGGGAGGCCATAATCCTCAGTGAATTAAGGCAGGAACAGAAAACTAAATACCAAATGTTCTCACTTAGAAGTGTGATATAATAAGTGTGAGCCAATCACTGGGTACTCATGAATATAAATATGGTAACAGTAGACACTAGGGACTACTAGAGAGGGGGTCAAGGGCTGAAAAACTTTCTGTTAGGAACTACACTCACTTGCTAGCTGTTGGGTTCAATTGTACCCCAAACCTCAGCATCACACGATATGCCCATGTAAGTAACCTGCATATGCACTTCCTAAATCTAAAATAAAAGTTAAAATTATTTTAAAAGTATTCCCCTCTCCACTATTTAAAAACAAAAAGCACAATTTTACATGTCTAGAATGTGTTAAATGTGGTCATGTAGAGGCAATATATTAGGCTTGATTACGTTTCAAGGAGAATGCCAGGTCCAGTAATATGTGTAACATGTAAAGAAACTGCTCATTAAACTGTGTGTTACTGAGGCTGCTCTGTGACTTTTCAAGAGCATTGGTAATCTGATTTTGATTTTGAGAAACGGTCTCACTCTGCCACCCAGGCTACAGTGCAGTGGCCAAAGCTTGGCTCACTGCAGCCTCAACCTCCTGGGCTCAAGCGCTCCTCCTGCCTTAGCCACCTGAGTAGTTAGGCACTGAAGGCACATGCCACCATGCCCAGCTAAGTTATTACCAAAAAACTGTAGAAATGAGGTCTCATTATGTTGCCCTGTCTGGCCTTGAACTTTTGACCTTCTGCAATCCTCCTATCTTGGTCTCCCAAAGTGCTAGAATTACAGGTATGAGCCACTGCACTCAACCAATGACCTGATTTAACATCAATGGAAGAACAGTAGGAAAAAAAGACAAACTGTATCAGAAATATATCAATGATGTAGTAAGTAATACAAGCAAAAAATCATATTTACTACTCAGTATCATGTACAATTATGATTCTTCGCAATATATTGATTTCTTGCAACAAATATGGTATAATCATGCTAATCTAAAATAGTTTTATAACTAGATGCCTTAATACCTGATAGTTTTACATGAATCATACATGTAACTACAGATAACTATTTTGATTTTGGTTGTAACTTCTACTTATTTGATTTCTTAAATTGAGAATTTAAAATCCAGTTCATTTTGGAGAGGCTGTAGTTCAGCAGATAATTTTAAATTCCAAGTGTTGGCATCACCAGAGACTTTCGTAAATGTTATTTTATTATTACAAGGAAAAGAGGAAAAGTGTCCTCTGCATTATAAGGATATTTTTAGCATGAGCTAAGAAATAGACACAAAAACAAAACAAAACCCCATTTCACTACTGTTTTTGAATATCCATTATTGTCTTTAATAGAGGAATTTCAAAATAATAATGAAATAATTAAGAACACTTTAAACAGTTTCTACTACCTATCTATCTTTCATAAAGAATAGATTCATTGGATGCAGACAAAAATGGCTAATTTAATAATTATCTAAATTTCCCTTGTGCATAAATTAATCTTTAGAAATAAGTCAGGTCCCTGAAAGTAACAAACTCTCAGGTCCACTGAGATCTCTTTTTATAAACCATTGTTGTTATTAAAATAAACATAGAAGATCCAAAGAATAATTTATCCTTCAATGTGTCATTGCTACTCCTGAGAATATGCACATTGACTAGTGGAATACGACTAACAATAAGTAATTTCTTATTTTTTAATTTCCACCAACTATTCTAGCTTAAACAATTGTGCTCTAGCATCCTTCCTAGAGCTGTCTTCATATCAAAATTTGTCTCTCTTAGTTTTCTTAAGTCACATTAAAAATACATGTTTATTTTGTCATATACTTAAAATGCTTGACAAAAGAAATGTAGCATTAGATTAAAATGTTAAGATTATTTCGGTTTTATCTAGGTCTTTTTGTCTTGTAATTAACCCCAGTTGATTAAGGACATTTGGTGTTTATGTGATAAACTGGAAAGGACTCTATGATGCACAGCCTCTTCTGCTATCTTAAATAATATCCACTTATTATTTGACCATGTCAAGACAAAAAAGTATAGTCCTAAAATAATATTCTATCCCCATGCTAAAATAGTTGAAAGACTATAAACTTTGTGTATAAACCAGATAATTTATATGGGTGTACATGTATGTACCCAAAACCACTTTGTCCAATTTCTACAACTACAAGGCAAATATGCTGTATCATTGTCCTTTGGATTATTGTGACTTCATAATTTAAATAACAAAATAACAAAGGCAAATTTTAAGTCAGTCAAATAAAAAAAATTGAATTTCAAAGTCTTATTTAATGTTAGAATGATAAATTTTATATGGATGCAGAAAACTCAGTTTGATTCCCTAATATACCACCACCACTGTTAGAAGCTGAATATCTTCCTGGAAGTTAAAGTTTAGGCAAAAATTTAGGTGTGGATTTTAGCAGAAAGAGAACTGTGCCTTCATAGTCATTGTTTAGATGAAACTGAGACTAAGTGGATGGATAGTTTGTGTAGATGATATTTATGAGATTGTGTTAAATATGGACATATTTTTCATGCAAACTGAAGTAAATATGCCCATTTTTGTATCAGCATGAATCTCTGGTCTTCACGTTTAATCTCATTGAATTATTTCTTCCCAAGCACAGCAAATTGGCTCAATGCTTGATTTCTATTACTGTGATGGCCATTAGTTACGTTTGATTTGCAAAACTTCTTGATCATTTCTGGATCTATAAAAAAACAGTGCTGACAGTCCACCAAGTCAAAACTCCCACTCATTATTAACATGTCTTACCAGATGTCCCCGGTAATGTTATGACTGCAAAATTCTCTGTTTTCTAATTTGAGAATACAAGGATTTTAGCCCTCTGTGTATAAGGCAGGGGGAGGGATGTACAGTGAAAATTTTTAAAAAGTTGTTTCCATCATTGTAATATATTGCCTTGCAGCTAACTGAGATCCAAGTCCTTAAAAATTCAGGGAAAAATGGCTTATTTTATGTTTAATTAAATAATTATCAACAAATAAAACCCTTGGTTATGGTTTCAATGCTTTCTAAAAGTAATCTTTTGCATTACCTAACTTCATAGTTCTTCCATTAGATGCTGGTGGAAAGTCCGCAATCGTGTTTGTTTTAAGAACAGTGTAAATATTAATAGTTACCTATCTGACAAGCAAAGGTTTTGTTCTTCCAAAGCAATTGTAGAATTGATGGATATTTTCTTCAGGTAACATATTAAAATCTATTTTAATTATTTAATTTTTCCAGTGTTCAAAAAAAAAAAATAACTGCATTATAGAAATCCAAGAAACACAGAATATTTAAGGAGTTGGTCTTTTTTCCAAGTTGACCAATACACAAATAGGCCTTGGAGATTTGTAAACACCTAGAATTTCTAATTTTCCTTATTTATTAAAGTTACTCTTATTTAACCAGGCAGGCAAAGGGGAATAATTGTGTATTCAATGTGATTTGGAAATATTTGGTGGAATGAAATAGGACATGCACCTTCTTATTCCTGTGCATATTTTAGTTAATTCTGAATGATTTTAGTTAGGTTTTGCTCAATGGATAATAAGTATAAAAAACAAGAAGGAACATATGGCGATTGAAGGAAATGGTATAAATAAGTTTAAGAGGAAATTAGACATTTTTATTGCGAGAGAATGTTACACTGAAAATGAATTAAGAAAACAAGGAGTAGGGAAGCAGGTGAAGCTGATTTATTATGTGGGCACAGGAACATGAGGGAAGTGGCCATTTTCTACCTTATAGAAATGTCTCACTGGAAGTTATCTCTCACTGGAAGAACCCACATCAAAACATAATTATGTACAGTCATAGAAATGGTGACAGCTGCATTTTGGCAACGTGGCATGCAAATTACTAGCTCTATTCAGGTCACGTAAGCATGAATTGATGAGAAATTTGAGATGAAAAGATTGTCAACAGTTTCTGGTTAGAAGACCTAATGAACATTGTGAAACTTGATGAAAAGGACAGCACTGTCTTCAAAAGTCCTAGAGTTCTGAATTCAAATAAATCTGGACTTTTATATCATATTCATAAAATAGTGCAGAGGATATACTTCTATAGAGAACAGGACATTGTTAAATATCCCAATTTCTCAGTTTCTCAAATAGATTATATTTTCTTTAAGTTTCAATTGCTGGGTCTAGCATAATCCCAAATTGAAACAGCTGCAAATGGTATATAATTGGGTCAGAATGTTTTGTTGTCAGGATTCTTAGTTCCTTGCATTGGCTTCTGAAAAGGTCATTATGAGAGAAGGGATCTGAATAGCAACGAGATTCCAGCTGGTTAGCTATTATTTTAATTATACAATGAAATCAGCTATTTTCCTGCCAATATCTGAAGTTACTTATGAAAAAGTTATTCAGAGACTCTATGAAGACATTCTTTTCATATTCCTTTTATTGCATGTCACTAACACATTATTACAAACCTTTCTGTATGTTTAAAACTTATTGTCAACAATGTTCATATATACATTCTCTCAACAGTATTTATTGTGGGATTGTATTGTACTTGGCACTACGTATATTCTCTATCCTTAAGGAATTTATTGTCTATTTGAGAGATAAAATATACAGTAGTGATAAAGCATAATATAAAACCCTCTGAGTATATAATTCTATACCAGCTTCTCTAGTTTTTTTTTTTTTCTTTTTTTCTTTTTTTAAATTTTGTTTTGTTTTGTTTTTAAGATAGGGTCTTGCTTTGTGACCTAGGCTGGAGTGTAGTAGCATGATCACAGCTCACTGCAGTCTTGACTGCTTAGCCTCAATTTTCCAGCCTTGACCTCCTGAGTTCAAGCTATCCTTCCACTTCATCCTCCCAAGTAGCTATTACCACAGGCATGCACCACCAGTCCTGGCAAATTTTATTTTATTTATTTATGTTTTTGAGATGGAGTCTCGCTCTGTCACCCAAGCTGGAGTGCAGTGGTGGGTTCTTGGCTCACTGCAACCTCTGCCTTCCAGGTTCAAGCGATTCTCCTGCCTCAGCCTCCGGAGTAGCTGGGACTTCAGGCGTGCACCACCACACCCGGCTAATTTTTGTATTTTTAGTAGAGACGGGGTTTCACCATGTTGGCCAGGATGGTCTCGATCTCCTAACCTCATGATCTGCCTGCCTTGGCCTCCCAAAGTGCTGGGGTTACAGGTGTGAGCCACCACATCTGGCCACACCTGGCTAATTTTTTAAAAAAGTATCATTATTTTTGTTTTTGTAGAGACTTGGTCTCACTATCTTGCCCAAGCTAGTCTCAAACTCCTGGGCTCGAGCAATCCTCCCTCCTTGGCTTCCCAAAGCGATTTCATTACAGGTGTGAGTCACCTCTATAGTTCTTAAAAGCTCAGTGTTTAGAATCCTGAAAAATCAAGGGTTTTTATGTTATATTTTCTGTTTGTTCTCATCTATAATACTCAAACTTGCATTTTCTTCTAATCTTTAGAAAGGAAAAAGATGAAAAACAAAACTCATGCCTTCCCTTAAGTCATTTTACTAAGATTTGAGGTGTTGCTTTGTGAATTTCATTAACTTTACAAATTAAAGTTAACTGGATCACATGCACCAGTAATTGAGGTGTAGGAGGTTTATAAGGTTTAGATTAAGAATGGCAGAATAAATTGGCAGTATATTTTATAAATCAATTCAGTAAACAGTTAATTGGCAGGGAAGGGTTGAATCTGGGGCTTAAAATTTAAGTAACAATTGCTTTGGGAGTTGTGGGCAGAACAGAAGGTGCCTTATGTATATGAATATAGAAATGGATTAGGTCAAAAAAATTACAAGTAGAGTTAAAAGTATTCATAGGAATTAAAAATTATTATATAATGTTTCTATGCATTGCATTTCTCCTCTTAAGTTGATCAAGGTAATATGAAGGAATTAACTACTAAATGAATATAGAAAAGTAATTAGATGTGGGGATTTTATTTTTTGTCTGGGCGTGTAGATATGATTAATCTCCATGGGGGCAAACACTAGTGAGTGCTATAGATCACAACCAGTTCTGTTTAATTCTTGTTAATTTAATTTTATTTTCAGAGCTGCTGATTCCCAGACTGTTTAGAAATGTATGGTTATGAGGGGGAGGACAGAATACCACGGCTATAACATTAAACACAGGCGTATACATTCTCAGAACTCACAAAACAAAAAAATGTGCTGAAGCAGCTGGAGTGTTGTTTTCTCCTGATAGCCAGTTAGAAGACAGGAGGACGAGCAAAATTGGCAGTTGGATGATACTAACAAAAGCAGAGCAATTCATGCAAAGAATTTACTGTGAAGTAGATCCGAGACTGGCAAGTGCCATTACATTTTACCTCTATTGCCAGTGCACTGATTTTGAAATATAAGTGACTAGATACACAAAAATGTTGTTTGTTAGCTCATCAAAGGACATTTCATATTTACTCAAATGTGTATGCGCTCCTGCTTGAGCCAGGTTCCATTAGAGAAATATGGGTAGCTATTGATATTTAATTTGATACACTAGTTTGGCATAAATAGTTTGGTTTTATGGTTTACTGAATTTGTATGTGGTAAAAAATACAGCAATACAAACTCTTTTTTGGTACAAATTAGCTTGATAGTGTATCCGATGGAAGTTTAGAAAAATAGACAAAAATTTCTGAAATGTAATTACCTGCATTTTCTCTTAGCACCTTTGATGGAAGACTTAACTAAAAGAAGAAGTGACAAGGTTCTTGATCATTTACGGATAAATAAAATTTTGATGTTATTAATGCATTTTAACTACCTTTACATGACTTCAATTCCTACTAACTATCTGAAAATTGGGACTTTGCCTAAATTAGAAATTACATAAACCATGCATTTATCTAATGTGGATTTTCATATAAGGTGGGAGCTGGCTCATTGAGCCTGAATATTTTACTGCACTTTCAAATGGGGCAATCACGGCAACACAGAACGCATGTGCCATTCAAATGCCATAGAACTTAGGAATATAAATCTATGTTTTGCCAGTCCTGAAGATACATGGGTTCCTGAAAAAGAAAAAAATATATATATATGTATATATATATATATATGTATATATGTGTGTGTATATATATACGTGTATATATACACACAAGTAGATATATACACACATATATATGTATATATATACAAGATATAAAAAGTAAATAGGATTGAAACCTCAACCTACTGGGTCTCATCAAGATCCAGAGCCTGGGTGGCTCGTAGTCTACTCCTGTGATATATCGTACGTGAAACAGTTGTTCAGAACAAGGTAAATTGTTTGAAACCAAAATGTGAATTCAGGAAAGGGACTCACTTTGAAAACTGTAATATCTGCACCTTTTTCTGTTTTTGCTTCTAGTGACTGTATTGACTATTTCTTATCTGGACAATGAATGTCTTGTGTCTTTTTTCCCACTTTTCTTTCTTTGTTTTTGGTACTCTAAATATTGTATGTAAAAATGTAGAAACTGAAGGAAGTTATATATATACAGCAAGAGGATACAATCTCAGGAGGATAGAATATTCCTCTCTGTTCAGACTATTAGTGCAATGGCTGGGTTGATCTAATCTTTATTTGGGCTTGTTCTAGGACTTATTGCAGCTCTAGTTAGAATCAGTTCACAACCATTTAAAGTATTTTGAAGAATAATCAGAACACTCTCTTAGGTAGGGCTTAGAATAAAAGTTTTAAAAGTAGAACATATCTGACTCATGCGGCACCAAAGTATGTTAGCAGCAGTGCATACATACTAGTTGGCAGCAACCTCAATTCTCGCCTTCTCAGAAGAAAGAATTCAGTCAAGAGGATTAAGGTAGAGGGAGAGACTGAGGCAAGTTTTAGAGCAACTGAAAGTTGATTAAAAAGAGTTACAGCAGGAAGAAAAGGAAGTAAAGTGTACTTGAAAGAAGGCCAAGAAGGGGACTTGAGGGATGAAGTGCACAGTTTGACTTTTGACTGGAGTTTTATACATTGACATGCTTCCAGGGTCTTGCACTACTTCTCCCTGATTCTTTCCCTGGGGTGAGCTGTCTGCCTGTGCAGTGGCCTGCTAGTGGTTGGGAGGGACTGTGTATGTAGTGTATTTACTAGAGTTGTACGAATGCTCACTTGAAGTGTTTTTCCCTTATTAGTCAAGTGTTTCTATAAGGTCATTGTTTTAATCCATTCTCACATGGCTATAAAGAACTTCCTGAGACTGGCTAATTTATGTAGAAAAGAGATTTAGTGAACTTGGAGTTCCACAGGCTGTGCAGGAAGCATGGTTGGGGAGAGCTCAATAAATGTAGAATCATGATGGAAGGGCAAAGACCAAGCAAGCAGCTTGTTTACATGGCAGAGTAGAAGAGAGACAGCAAAGGGAAAGTTCTACACACTTTCAAACACAATCATGTCTTCCCAACAGTCCCCTAGAATCTTGACTCATTCCAGCATTAACTAAAATGTCCAAGTCCAAAGTCTCATCTGAGACAAGGCAAGTCAAGTCCCTTCTGCCTATGAGTCTGCAGAATCAAAATCAAGTTAGTTACTTTCAAGATACAATGAAGATATAGTGGAGGTACATTCCAAAAGAAAGGGGCTACAGGTCCCATGGAAGTCCAAAACTCAGCAGGGCAGTCATTAACTCTTAAAGCTTCAAAAAATCTCCTTTGACTTCATATCTTATATCCAAGTCACACTGATGCAATGGGTGGGCTTCCACGGACTTATGTAGCTTCATCTCTTATGTTCTTACGTTGCACTACAGCTCCCATAGCTGCTTTCACAGGCTAGCATTGAGTGCCCGTGGCTTTTCCAGGCACATGGTGCAAGCTGTTTGGTGGATCTGCCATTCTGAGGTCTGGAAGACAATGGCCCTCTTCTCACAACTCCAATAGATAGTGCTCCTGTAGGGACTCTGTGTGGGGGCTCTAGCTGCACATCTCCACTCTGCATTTCCCTGGTAGAGGCTTTCCATGAGGGTTCTGCTCCTGCAGTAGACTTCTGCCTGGACATCCAGGCATTTCCATACATCCTCTGAAATATAGGCAGAAGCTCCCAAGCCTCAACTTTTTCCTTTGACACACCTGCAGGCCCAATACGACATGGAAGCAGTCAAGACTTGGGGCTTGCACCTGCTGAAGACACGGTCCAAGCTGTACCTTGACCCTTTTAGCTATGGTTGGTGCTGGAACATCTGGAATTCAGGGTACTATGTCTTGAGGCTGCACAGAGCACAGGACCCTGGTCCTGGCCCACAAAACATTTTTTTCTCTCATAGGTCTCTAAGACTGTGATGGGAGGAGGTCCCGTGGAGATCTCTAACATGCTCTGAAGGCATTTTCCCCATTGCCTTGGCTACTAACGTTGAGCTCCACTTTACTTATACAAATTTCTGCAGCCTTGAATTCCTCCCCAGAAAATGGTTTTTATTTTCCTCCACATGGGCAGGCTGCAAATTTTTCAAACTTTTGCATTCTGCTTCCCTTTTAAATATGCATTCTAATTTCAGGTTATTTCTCTGTTTATGCAAATGAGTTTAGGCTTTTAGAAGCAGCCTGGTTACATCTTGAATGCTTTGCAACTTAGAAATTTTTTCTGCCAGATACCCTACCTAAATCATCACTCTCAAGTTAGAAGTTCCACATATCTCTAGAGTAGAGGCACAATGCCACCAGTCTGTTTGCTAAAGCATAGCAAAAGTGACCTTTGCTCCAGTTCCTGATATGTTCCTAATCTCTATCTGAGACCACTTAAGCCTGGACTTCTTTATCCATATCACTATCACCATTTTCATCATACCCATTCGACAGGTTTCTAGAAATTTCCGTACTTTCCATGATCTTCCTGTCTTCTTCTGAGCCCTCCAAACTCTTCCAACCTCTGTCTGTTACCCAGTTCCAAAGTTGCTTCCACATTTTCAGATATCTTTATAGCAATGCCCTGTACCAGTTTTCCGGTACCAGTTTTCTGTATTAGTCTATTCTCACACTGCTATAAAGAACTAGCTGAGACTGGGTAATTTATGAAGCAAAGAGGTTTAATTGACTCACAATTCCATAGTCTGTACTGGAAGCATGGTTGGGAGTCCTCAGGAAGGTTACAATTATGATGGAAGGGCAAAAGGGAAGCGAGCACCTTCTTCACATGGTGGAGCAAAAGAGTGAGAGAGCAAAGTGGGAAATACTATACACTTTCAAACAACCAGATCTCGTGAGAACTCACTCATTATAATAAGAACAGCAAAGAGGAAATCTGCCTCCCTGATCCAATTAACTCTATTCAGGTCCCTCTCTCAACATTAGCATTTATAATTCAACATGAGGTTTGGATGGGGACACAGAACCAAACCATGTCAGTCACATATTAGTTAAAATCCCCTATTTTACTTCTAGTGCACATGCTTGAGCCAACCGGTCCAACTCTTGAGATCTTTGGGAAGCTAATCACCAATTTCAGGTTATCTTTTTAAAAATTCTATTGGGAGACTGCCTTTCCATGGCACCGTATGCAACCAATTATTATTTCTGAGACAGCTTAGCAACTTCCTGACCATCACCTAATGATCACCTGTAATTCCTGATGGGTGGTCAGGGGATCTCCTGCCTTGCTCATGTCTGACTACTGAATACCTTCTGTAACAAAAAGATTGAAAACACTACAGAGTTTGTAGCATAGATGTAAACTTTAGGGGCCTAGATGCCTGTTTTTATAGTTATAGGGAGTTATTTTTGCTCTTCGATCTTGCCCTTGCCTTTTTCAACTTTGGGAGATCTTTCTCTACCCTATTGCTTTATTTCCAGGCTTTTGATGGTCAAGTCTGGACCATCTCTTCACCTGGTTGCCTGGCCCCAGCCTTCAGCAACTGCTACGCTGCACTTGGGAAAGGTATTACCTACATCAGGAGAGATGTCTTCCAGCTCTCTTGCCCAGCTCCTAAACTTGGCTGACCCATCCCTTGTCTTTGGTGAAGACAGCAGGATGGAGAGGAAGAAGTATTTTGATAGATATGTGAAGATTCACTCTTTCCTGTTATTCAAAGTTTAAATCTGTCACATTGAAAGTTCTTTAAGTCTTTGGTTCCTACTTACTACCATTTCTGGAGAATTCCTCCTATGTCCGCCGTTCTGCCCAAGATGAAAGCAGACATAGATCTTTTTTCTCCTTTAAAGGACTCTATGCTTTCTGTATTTTAGTGCATTTAGCTTTGTTTGCATCCTTAGCTATTCCATGCTGTGCTGAAACTACTAGCTACCTATGACTATATTGTAAGTTAAATGACTTGAATTTCAATGATGTTAAAATTCAGTTTCTTAGTTTCATAGGCCACATTTGTAGTGCCAAATAGCCATATGTGGCTAGATGCTATTCTTTTTTTTTTCTTTCCGAAGAGTCTTTAATAAAAATGATGATTAGCAAGTACAGTCATGTATCCCTTAACCACAAGGATACATTATGAAAAATGTATCTTTAAGTGATTTTGTCATTTCATGAACATCAGAGTATACTTATAAAAACATAGATGGTATATATGCTAATACATATACATATATATATATTTATGTGAAAAACCAAATGTCCCAACATCATTACTGAATATTGAGTATCAATCATTTCCCCTACCTGATCTGAAATGCCAGTATCAGGTTCCATATATCAGGTTTTTATATGTGTTCCATGATAATCTTATAGGACCACTATCTTTTCTTTTCTTTTTTTTCTGTCAGGAAACAACAGATGCTGGAGAGGATGTGGAGAAATAGGAATGCTCTTACACTGTTGGTGGGAGTGTAAATTAGTTCAACCATTGTGCTAGAGACTATTCCATTGAACAGTACAGATATACAACACTTTATCACTGAAAGTTACATTGGACAGCACTGCTTTAATGGATGTAAAACAAACTAAAATTTTGTAAATTATCCAGATAGATCTCATGGATAGTGTGAGAATGACAACTTTTAATGACATTTTATGTCATAACCAGATTGAAAGTCCTTTAATTATTTTCTCAATGCAAGCTTCATTTGAATTTTCATTTCTCGAATGTGTAGATCAATAGAAATAGACACTTAAACTTTCTTCCATTTTTTATAATTTTATTTTTATTTTTTATATTTAACACTATATGGAAAATAAAATAGAGCTTTGAATACAATAATTTGAGTTTCTAATGAGTTTTTAGCATTTTAAAACTGGTATCTCAGCACAGTAGAATATATAGTCTTTTTTCTTTTGTTTTTATGCTGTATATTTTATACCAAATTTTTATAATTAGGACCTAGTTGTTGGCATTTCAGTTGTCTTTTAATTGGTATTTCAATACCACAGTCATTTCCTTGAGTTACTATTTGATTAAGCCCACTATTTTACTTTCAATAATTTTTAATAATTTCAAGAGTAGTTTCTCTTGTATGTTTTATTTTTTCCCTCTTAGAAAAATTTTAGAATCACTCTCTGGAGCCTTATGTGCACCACAATACAAACAAACAAGCAAATGCAAATAACTGTGAATATTTTAATTGGCTAGCTTTATAAAGTAAATTTAAAATAAAAATGTATTTCTATCTTTATCAACAACTTGTTTTATCCCATATTTGTTCATGCTAGTGAATGATTTCCTTAAGGTTTTGTGTATTTGGTATATTCTGAATGAGACAATTTATTTTTAATTTGTAATTGGAGATTTATTTTAATTTGTTGACCTTTTCTCTTTGGCTTAATTTTAAAATTATCTTTTGATAAAGAGTCATAGAATTGACTAATAATAATATGATTCTCTTTCATACTCCTGCCACTCTGCCTTCTATTAAGCATTTGTTTGTGTGAACTACAGTCTACTATAACATTAAATACTCAGGGTGACAGTGAGTGTTTCCTGTTTTTCTCAGGTTAATTAGAAGGCGTCTGGATATCACAGTAAAGTATATTGTTGTTTTAAAGGGAAACTCATTAATATATAAAATTTTTTAAATTACTGTAAGCAAAAGGTTTACTAAGAGTGATTATTAAATACCATCAAAATGATTTATCATTTATTTGTTACAGCACAAACACCCCAAAACACGTTGGTTTAAAACAAAAACATCATTATTCTTATCAAACTAGTGTAGGGACAGAAAACCAAATATGGCCTGTTCTTTTTTTTTTTTTTTTTATTATACTTTAAGTTCTAGGGTACATGTGCATAACGTGCAGGTTTGTTACATATGTATACTTGTGCCATGTTGGTGTGCTGCACCCATCAACTCGTCAGCACCCATCAATTCATCATTTATATCAGGTATAACTCCCCAATGCAATCCCTCCCCCCTCCCCCCTCCCCATGATAAGCCCAGTGTGTGATGTTCCCCTTCCCGAGTCCAAGTGATCTCATTGTTCAGTTCCCACCTATGAGTGAGAACATGCGGTGTTTGGTTTTCTCTTCTTGTGATAGTTTGCTAAGAATGATGGTTTCCAGCTGCATCCATGTCCCTACAAAGGACGCAAACTCATCCTTTTTTATGGCTGCATAGTATTCCATGGTGTATATGTGCCACATTTTCTTAATCCAGTCTGTCACAGATGGACATTTGGGTTGATTCCAAGTCTTTGCTATTGTGAATAGTGCCGCAATAAACATACGTGTGCATGTGTCTTTGTAGTAGAGTAATTTATAATCCTTTGGGTATATACCCAGTAGTGGGATGGCTGGGTCATATGGTACATCTAGTTCTAGATCCTTGAGGAATCGCCATACTGTTTTCCATAATGGTTGAACTAGTTTACAATCCCACCAACAGTGTAAAAGTGTTCCTATTTCTCCACATCCTCTCCAACACTTGTTGTTTCCTGGTTTTTTAATGATGAATATGGCCTGTTCTTATAAGTGGGAACTAAATGATGAAAACACATGGACACGTAGAGGGAAACAACACACACTGGGGCCTATTGGAGGGTGTAAGGTGGGAGGATTAGGAAAAATAACTAATGAATTCTAGGCTTAATACCTAGGCGATAAAATAATCTGTATAAAAAACCCCCATGACACAGGTTTACCGATGTAACCAACCTGCACACTCTGCACATGTACCCCTAAGCTTAAAAGTTAATAAATAAATAAATAAATTAATTAAATAAATAAAAGAAAAGAAAAACCTTAGAGCCATTAAACAAAAAAAATTTGCTATTTCTTACAATTTTTTCATTGACAGGACCCAGTTGGACTCTTGTATTCTTCCACATGACGCCTGCCTGGATCACTAGTTTGGCAGCATTCAGTTGCAAGAAGGCTTCATTCATGTAGGAAAGTGTTCCTTAACAATGGATCTCCATGAAGTCAACTTGGGATCTTTCACATAATTATGGTCTCAGAATAGTTGGACTTCTTACATGTTGCCTAATTTCCAATAGGGAGAAAGCAAATACATCCAGTCCTCTTAAAGGCTAGGTCCAGAACTGACAAAGAATCACTTTTGTCTCATTCATTGGTCAAAGCAAGAGACAAGGGTAGACAAGAGTCAAGAGGAGGGGAAATAAGTTCTACCTTTTGATGTGAAAAAAGTTTGAATACAGTTGTATCAGATGCTTAATAGAACTTTAGTTTCTGCAAAACTGCTTAGCAATGCAGAAAAGGAGGGAAAATAGAAAGTCTTTGAGTAAAAACTGAAGCAATGTTATTAGCTGATTTAATGATTCAATGTTCTAATCTACGAATTCTCCAAAGCACTAAGTATGGACACCCCAAGCCAATAATGGTAACTGATTATGAGTTGGAGAACAGGGGCCAAGTGGAGGCAACTTCAAAACTACTTTGAGGTGACAATACTGGAAGAGAGAATAATTAGAATAAATTTAACAAATCAAGATGTACCTGCAAATCTTTCATTAAGAAGAAAAACTAATATTGGTGGAAAAAATTATTTTAATATAGAAAGTGTTCTTCATATATCAAGAAATAAAATAAGTTAATAGGAAAATAAGCAAAGAATATACATCAACAATTCAGAGAAGAACAAATCAAAATAAGCAATACACAGAGTTAAAAAATTCTAGAAGTGAGGAAAATCTAAGCTAAATTAGCAAAGGTTAACTAACACACACTGGACAACAAAAATGCCAGACTAATATCACTTTTGAGTAAGAAGGAGGGAAGATGGAAATTTTAAATAATATAATTTTAAATAATATAAATTTTCAGAATATTTTTAGAAGTCAACCTAGAGGCATCTACTAAAATTAAAAACAAATACACAGAAAACTAAAGATACACACAGATTTTTGACACAGAAATCCTAGTCCTAGAAATCAATCACATAGAAATAAAAGAACACATTGCTTTGAATATATGTGCAAGAGAGTTTATCATAGCCCTATGTATAGTGGCAAAAAAAACCAAACAAACAACAACAAAAAAAACTAAAAACAGTTTGAATGAATGCCAATAGGAGAATTATTGAATATTTTATGTCATATAGATAACATGGAATAATGTATTAAATTAAAATAATGGCAGTAGTGAGCTGAGATTACACCACTGCACTAGCCTTGGTGACAGAGCAAGACACTCTCTCTCTCTATATATATATACACACACACATACATATACATACACACACACACATATATACACACATATACACACACAATATTATGTATATATAATGTGTGATGTATATATAATGTGTGATGTTGTAAAAGTTGACTTGGAGGAATGTGTTCAATGAGAGCATGAGAGCACATATCTCGTATATGATTTCTTATCTTTATTTATGATTTCTTGACTTTAGCAGGTCAATTTTCAGCAATATGAAATGCCAAAGGTATACACTGTAGAAAAAAGTTTTTTAAGTAAACAAAAAAATTAAATTAAAAAACTAAAATTTAAAAATGCAAGTTTACATTTATTTTAATTATAAGTTAAAGCTTGTGCTCTGTGAAAGACACTATTAAGAGAATGAAAGGACAAGCCTGAAAATCTTTGCAAAACACTTACATGATAAAGAACTGTTTAAACATAATCCAGCATATAAACAGAACCAAAGACAAAAACCACATGATTATCTC
>NW_012116855.1:3779388-3793121 GCF_000951035.1 Colobus angolensis palliatus | reverse complement strand
TACTGGGTATATACCTAAGGTTGAGAGCTGATATTTACTTCCTCAACTATGTCGTCTTCAGTTCAAAATCTATACTTTTATCCTTGTTTATGATCTAGAACACACATACACAAGTGGGTACAAATGTGCATCTCATGGATATTAACATAGCCACAAACAAAGGCAAAGTGCTGAATATTGCCAGTAACTGAGAAGCCCCTGCTGGCTATCTACTAATGACTTCTACAAATATAACACCATCCTGCATTATTTTGTTCATCACTTCTTTGTTTTTTAAAAAAATAATTATATGTAAGTAAGTAACATTAAACATAATAATTTATTTACTTATTGAATAGTTACTTTCAGCAATATTATGCTTGTGAGATTCTTCCTTTTTGTGGTGCATAGCATGAAATTTTTCAAAGTTTGTTCATTTGTTGCTGTATACTATTTCATTACACAAATGTATCAATGCTTCCTTACCCATTCTACTCTTGATGAAACTCTGGGCTATTTTTTTTTTTTTTTTTTTATTTTTTATTATACTTTAAGTTCTAGGGTACATGTGCATAACGTGCAGGTTTGTTACATATGTATACTTGTGCCATGTTGGTGTGCTGCACCCATCAACTCGTCAGCACCCATCAATTCATCATTTATATCAGGTATACCTCCCCAATGCAATCCCTCCCCCCTCCCCCCTCCCCATGATAAGCCCCATTTTCAGTCTATAGCTCTTATGAGTAAAGCAGGTATTAATATTCTTGTCAAGTATTCTTAGTGTAAGTGGATACCAATTTCTGTTGCCTATATTCTTGGCCTCGAATTACTGGATCATAAAGTATACACTGACTTAGTTTATGACAGCAATGCCAAACAGTCTTCCAAAGTGAGTTTACAAATTTTCACTCATATCAGCACTGTATGATAGTTCCTCTCTTTCCACAATTTTCATGATACTTATGTTTTCATTCCTTGTTAGGTAGTTTTATCTAAATAAATAGTGTGCTTTTAGCTTGCATTTCTCTCATTACTAATAAAACCAAACACTTTTGCATATGTTTGTTTGACATTTGTATACACTCTTGTTGAAGTGTTCTAACATTTTTCTATTGGCTTATTTATACAATTTTATCATAATATACAGGAATTATCTTTATATTTCTCTGGTTCCTTTACTCCTGATCAATGGCAGATACTGATGTCATATTTTATCTTTTGTTTTTGCATTTACAGTTAATTGTGTAACGCCTGCAAAGAGGAATTACTTAATAAATTATGTAGTGACAATAAGCTTACTGAGATCATGGGTTTCAGCATCTGATATATGTAAGTTGAAATCATGAACTTTTCACTCAGTTATGTAAATGAAACATTACATTGACTTTTTTACATTTTAAAATTGGTATTATGATACATGCTTAGCAGCATTTTTAAATTACAAAGTATAAGATGTTACATAAGGCTCTTCATATGCTGCCTGAAATATGACAACACCTCATAAAATGGCAGGTGTTAATATCTGATGGTTGAAAGAAGGAAGAATTGCACTTAAAATTGTTACCAGTAACTTCCATGCACAATAGATGTAAGTGTATAAACTAAACATGCAAAATAAAATATATTTTCCCTAAATCACATCCCCATCTTGACTTCTTTTTACTATTTGATACTTTGACAAGTCATCAAAACTTCAAAGTATCTGACTTCTCTTTTGTTTCCCTTTCTAACAGTTGTCCATCCCATGCATCCATTCATTCAAAGAAATGGATCCAGGGAAGGACTAACATTACAAGTATGCCATGTCCTCATTTACCTTCATGGATACACCGTACAACTTTCACAGTACATTTGCTAGTAAATATGTTTCATTTCCTTTCAGCAAACATTTTTCATGCTCTGCTATGTGTTTAGCCATTCTAAATATTCTAAGGTTTTTTTGTTTGTTTTGAGATAGAGCCTCACTCTGTCACCCAGGCTGGAGTGAAGTGGCACAGAATGAGAATAATAGTGAAAGAATAATAGTGCATCCTTTGAGAAAATATTCCTTAATGCATATATTCATGCTATTTTAATGCTATTCCAACCTGTTAACTGCTAAGATTTAGAATATTCTACACTATAATTTCACACACTTAGTGTCTAACCTATAGTTTTCACTTATAACCTCTATGATTTTGTTCCTGTTCTCACATCATTGCCAATAACAGAGGTCAAGTTGAGCAGTTCCTCTTTGTGCTCCATGGTGTCTATCACAGCCAGTGCTCTTTTCCCCCCAAACAGATTCATGTTTGTTTCAATATATTGAGGTTAATTTTCCAATATGGTGTTCAAGGCTTTTCATAATCTTCTCTTGCTTATGTATTTGGGATTAAGTCTCACCTTTCAATTTTATGGCATTTTGATTAAAATTACTTTTAGTTCTTTAGACTTGTCATTCTTTCCCCCACCCACTTGGCCTTTTCTCGTGCTATTCTTTTGACTGAAGCATTCTTCATCAATCGGCTCCCCACTTTTTTGATGGCTATCATTTCATGATACTAGTGCCTACTTTCTAAAAGTACCACATCACCTGCTTTTTAATTGCAAAATGTATTAAAATTAGTTTTAGATAAATTTGTAATAGTCCTTGAGATAATTGGAAACAAATGAGATGTTTTAAGCCTGGAATTATATATACTGAGGAATAAAGTTTATAAATTTAGTCCCTGCAAAGAAAAATGTGTTTTATATAAAGAAGCACAGATGTGTATAGATAAAAATGTGTTCCTGACTATCTCTTTCATTAAATCTTAATACCACAATGAAATAAACGTGTAGTCAGATATAACTGTGCTCTATTTTCAAGACACAAATTTCTATTTTAATTTGTCTAAAGCAGTTGGATATTGGCAATTTCATATACTTAACCTAAAACTTAGCACAACTTTAGGCACAAAGTAAATGATAAATATCAACTAGAAATTAGCTAAATATCAACAAATATCGACTAAAAGTCAGCTAAATATCAACTAAAGATCAACTGAATAAAAAAATTAAACTAAAAGTCACTCCTAGACATTGTCAGCCCCAAGTCAAACTTCCTTAACACTCTGTCTGGTCCATAATGTACATGTCCTTTTTATCAGCTCTACTGTAAGGTATTTAATAAGCAAAAATCTTGATTTATTAAACTTTGTCATTTGTCTTTCTCCATTCATTGATCCTAATTGCCACCCTAATATTTTATACAGAGTGAATGCACAATTAATGTTACTTGCATGAATATAAAATTAATGTTTACCTGGCCATTTTGTTAAAAATAAACTTGGTGTTTTACCATAATTTTAATTTTTAACAAGTCCCACATATTTTATGGAAATATTAGCAGGTATCCGTTATATTGTTAATTTTTTTTTCTGGTGGTTTGGGTTGATGTTTGTAGATTGAAATTATAATAGCTCAGATGAGAATAAAGTTATATTGTATATGTGAATTAACGCAAAATATATCATTTTGAACTCAGATCCATGGAACAAAAACTTCTATTGTTATGTAGCAAAGGTTAGGCCATCTAAGTTTTTGATAATTAACAAAAATGTTTGCTGGATGACTCCTGCGATGATTTCCTCATGAAGCACATGAGATCTCTGCATAGCACATTTATTTGATGTGTGTATAGGAGAATGCATACCTTTTTAGAAAGAGCCCATTATGTAATAAACATCAGGAAAGGATAAGGAATAATCAGAAAGTCAGGGGAAGGGGATCAGTTTTTCAAACTTCTGGGTATCAGGAATTCATTATGTATAAAAAAAAATTGGAGTCCAAAATGCATTTTTTAAAAGTATGCTGTTATATTTTGAGAGCTTAATATTTTAAGTGCTGTCTTAGAATAGCACAAGTAATCAATGATGTTTTCCCACAAGTCCTGTATAATTTTTGCTTACAATTAAGTGTGATACTACAAAATACGTGCAGTCGCATTGCATCAGTACTTCTTTTAATATCTGCTTAAAAACCATTTGCATTTTCTGTTTTTCTGTTAGCATTCAGAATGCTCCATAAAATCCAATTATGACTTTAGACTTTATGGGGAACTATCAAAATGTCTTTAGTTAATTCAACTGATATTTCAAAACAGTAAAACTCACAAAATGGAGCCACCAATTATAGAAACTATCACATGCTGCTTGTAACCATATATTGAACATGATTTTCAAATTGCCATAACTTATATTTCTTATGTATATATTTGCGCTTTTAAAAAATTAAAGTGTATTTTAATTTCAATAGTAAGTAGAAAGTTTACATTTTCCTGGATAGTTATTACAATTCCTACTTGTTTTTTTCTTATATTTTAGACCAACTATTGGTCTCCTCTCCAGTTGTAGAAAGGCATTACTTTTATTACATTTTAAAAAGTAGCTCACTGATAGAATTAGTAATAATTATAAACTTGGATTATTGATACCATGATCTTATAAGCACTCATAAGAAACCAAGCAACAGTGGATTCAAAGTGTAATTGGGCATATATAATCACATAAAATTATAGTTCTATTAATTCTTTTTAAATACTACATTATGATTATTGGATCATGAGTAAGTAAATGGATAGAAGTGTGAAGAAAGAAGGAAGGAAAGAAAATGAGGCAAAAATAAGTCTGAGCTATGCAGCTTGCATTTAGTTAGGCCGATCTCTTTGATCAACATCTCACTTCAAGAGTCAGTTGATGTTTGAATGATTAAAAAGCTAGACTTCCTTCTAAAAAACAACAAGCAACCCATTATATTATATATAAAAGGGGAAAATTAAATATCATATAGTCTTTAGATAGACTTTTTGCCTCTTTTGAAGTTAGTATGAAAAAATCATTTTTCTTGTAACTGAAGGACTGAATCATGACACTAATTCTCTGCTCTGTCAGATAAAGGAATGAATAGACAAGCTTAGAGAGAAAAAAGACAATAACTTATATAAGAGGAAGAATACACTAATACCTCATGATAGAATTCACATTTTGGCTAATTTTCATAAGCATGAATGTCTTTGTCTTTGGATTTATATTGTATAAACTGAAACCATACAAATATAAACTAAAGAATGGCACATAGTTTATCTGACTTCCTTGCACAAAAAGGGAAACCTGAATGTCACATGCAAAGAAAAAAGAAAATGACTAGAGTCTGCATCCTGTATGGCTTGACTTTTCTTTATTGGGAAAAGATTCTGTTATTTACTTAATAATAGTATTAAGAATCATTATCATTATTAGTTTTAATAATTATAGTACAGCTGGGATATTTAAATATTTATTAATGTGAAAGGGCCAGATAATTATTATTAAATTCCTTACTAATATGAAAAGAAATGGAACATGAAGTTAGAAATGTCTTAATCACAGCCCTCATAGCAGTCAGATGACATGATCTAGGATTTCTTGGTGAAAATCTTCTGCTTAATTTATACTTAGGTAACTCAGAGAATGGGCAGAGCTTGAAACTTTCTAATGTTGAAGTCATATACTCTTCAACTTTCTCTGTTGCCTTGGAAGAAATATGAAAGGTGATACACAAATCAAATTTTCATTTAAAAATACACATTTTAGCCAAATATTCTATTAGGAAGCTGAATTTCAATGCTGTATCAGAGACAAGAGTACAATACTGTATCTCTGAATATCTCTTAATTGTTTTCCTTAGGTGTCCTTATATCCATCTATGCCTTTTGCATCTTCCTGACAATGGATTCCAGTGAACATCTCTTAGGCTATCAAAGCCTTATCATTAATAATATTCTCAACTATTAGGGCTTTCTGACATTCCCCAAGTTCACAATGTGAAAACTGAATTATATAAAGATTAAATCTTTTGTATATCCCAGTTAGTAAAAGAGAGGAAACTGTTTTTGTTTTCTCTATCCCGAGCACTAACAAGCAAGCAAGATATTTTAAATTCTCACATACCTTTCTCTATACCATTCTTCAAAGCAGTAGTTAATCTGATCAAGAGTATTTTAAAGCAAACATGAAATGACCAACTGAGAAACAGAAGCAACAAACCCCAAGTCATTACTATGGCTTATGAGACTTTGTATGAGCTGGCCCTCAATTACTGCTCTACCTCTGTTTCTAACAGTTTTCCGTCTTCTTTCTGCTTGAGGAATACTGACCACTTTATTTCTTTTGTGTCTGAACAAGCCAGGTGTGATTGCAGCCTAGATTATTTGTGTATGCTGTTCCTTCATGCCTAAATGATCTTCCCTTAGGAATTCTCATGGTTCACTCTTCCACTTCATTCAATCTACACAAAACCATATGTTATCATGGAGATGTTTTCCTTTTCTATATACAATTGCAACATCCCCAAATGTAACAGATCCCTCACTGCTTTGTATTTTCTCCTCAGCACTTAATAGTATATAACAAATGGAAAAGTATGTAATTTTTGGCTATATTATGAAGATTTGGTTTAAATATTTAGTCTTTAAATTTCTACTATTATGTATTTAAATTACTGTATTTTATACTGAAGGCACTATCAGTTGTAAGTGGCAACATTATTTTATGTAGTACTGTGAAAAAGGTGTTGTCAACTGACCGATGCCATAGATGCATTATGATTTCAGAATATATAAAATATAGATTGAGAATTATTAAAATGGAATATTTATTATATTTATTGCTGTGTTCCTCACTAGAATGAAAGTTCCATAATGGCAGAGATTTTTCAGTGGTTTCTTTACTGCTATCTCTATTTTTTGTAACTATTATCCCTGTTACATCATAGTAAGTACTCAATCAATATCTCTGACCTAGTAGATTTTGATAGTTTACATTTGACTATTCTGTCCCCTCACTGAGTCATAATAGTTATACACATCTCCATATCTTTTATCTCCTTATTCTCCTGCAGTATCATGTACAAATTCAAGAATTTTTTTTTTTTTTTCTTTATGAGACAGAGTCTCACTCTCTCGACCAGGCTGGAGTGCAATGGCGCGATCTTGGCTCACTGCATCTCTGCCTCCCAGGTTCAAGCAATTATCCTGCCTCAGCCTCCTAACTAGCTGGGATTACAGGTGCCCGCCACCATGCACAGCTAACTTTTGTAGTAGAGACTGGGTTTTACCATGTTGGCCAGGCTGGTCTCGAACTCCTGACCTCAGATGATCCACCCGCCTTGGTCTCCCAAAGCATTGGGATTACAGGCATGAGCCACCGCATACCTGGCCAAAATATAAGAATTTTTCAAAGAGCATTTATTAATTTATACCAAATTGAGGGCCCTTACTAGACTTTATTGGAGGCAATATGTGTGTGTGTTGGTGTATATAGCATGTGTGCATGCATGTGTCTGTATGTATGTCACAATTTCAGAAATCATGATTTTTTTTTATTAATTAGGGTTAGATTTATCTATATGTGATGAGTAGTTTAAAAGTAGAAGTATAGTGGGCAATGCCAGGCTATTGTCACTCCAGGACCCAGGCTCCTTGTAACTTGAGGCCCTATCATGCATGGGTCCCAGGCCACAGTTCATTTCATAGTTGAAGATGATGCTTCCAGCTCCAACTCTGTTCTGCCAGCCAGAGAGAAAAGTGTAAAATAGAAAGATATAGTTCTTTCCATTTAAACATGCCTTTTAAAAATTGCCCATGCTCTTCTTATATCTCATTAGCCAATGATGTCAAGGTCCACATATGACTGTAAGAGAAGACATGGGAAATCTCAAATAAATGTTCCGGGTGGTTGAAACACTAACTATTGCTTAGAAACAAGAAGGAACTTAATTTTATAAAACAACATTCTCCACCCCGAAAAGTCTCAAGTATTCTTCTTCTCACATATAAAATAGAGTCATTGCTTTCTATGAGAGACACCTCAGAGAACTATGCAATTACTACTTCCAGGTTATTGTCCAAAATGTCTTAAGAATATGCTACATATATATCACAATAGTCTAGTGACCTATAAGCCATATCACAATTTAAAATCTTCTGAATATTCAATTCCCACCTAACTGGTATGGAAACAGGACAAATATAATGAAATGACAATGAATGATAGAAAATAAACAGCAATCAGTGACCATAACTTTTATTCAATCTTACGAGGCAAGGATAGAAAAAAATCTTCCTTCCATGACAAATCATGCCCAATAGATTCTATCATTGAGTTTAGCAATGGAGAGTGCAACGCACCTGATGGTGTCAGCTTTCATAGCAGGCTTTCTGCTGGCCCATGATCGGGCCTGTAGTTTCTTTAGCATGTAAGAAATTACAAGATCTATCAGTCAGAGTGTGTGGTTTTGACAGTATAATTTCCCTCAAAACTTAATTGGTTTCCAGTTAATTTCTTCTAGAACATTCCATGCACAAGCAATGGCAGCCAAATATTTTGATGATATATATTATTTTAGCCTTAAAGACTCTTTTTTTATCATCCTCTTCCTCATTTTAAACTACTTAAAAATATCTGAAACAATAACCTTGGGTGGAAAAGGAACCAATTTAATCTGATCTTTTCTACAGAGAGTAAAATGTGTTTGAAATAGGCTTAGGGGAATAGTTTTATGTTCAAGTCCATGTCTGAGAGCTACCATCAATGATGGCTTTGGTTTGAAGCATGAGTATATTTGTTTCTTAATCTACAGAGTTACCAAATTATTGGGCTTTCATAAATGAAAATTGCCCAGTTTGTTTTTCTAGGCAGAATGATAATCTTTGTCAACTCTGCTTTTGGACTGGCAAATTCTAGGCTAAGTATTGCTCTCTCTTAAGCATCTAGAAATATTCAATAAATACCTACACTTTGAAAATTTCCTATCATTTCCTCTAATGCTGTAGCCTCTTTTAGTATATGATCTGCCTTTGAACAAACAGCAGTACATAATTTCTGCCAAATATTTTGTTACTGAATAGTACATCTTATTACCTTTTAATGTCTGATCCTTCTTGCCTAACATATGACAAATTCTACTAACCCAATGTCACAGGTTTAGGTTTTGTTACTTATTGGCACCATAAGCGAGATACCAAAGTCTGCATTAGTCAAGATTAGGTTTGGCCAAGTAGCAGAATATGCACAATAAAAGTGATTAAAACAATATTCCAGTGCATAGTGTTGGACTCCTCACAGTGTTGCATCTAAGGTCCTCGTATCAAAGGGCGGATGAGATTATGGTGTCTGGTGCCATACTGCCTGGCTTCAGGTTTCCCTTCACCGCTTAATATATAACCTATAGTAATATAACTCTATCTCTGTGTGCTTCAGTTTTGTCACCTCTACAATTGAGATAATAAACATCTCATAAGATTGTTGTGAGAATTAAGCAAGTTAATACATATAAGGAACTCAGAACACTTCCAAGCACTGGATAAACTGTATATGTGTTAGCCTGTTACCAGGTAGCTTTTTCGATGCAACAATTGTCTAAATACTAGTGTCTTAAAATATCAACCATGTATGTTGTTTACTTTCTTTGACTCTACAGTTTGGGCAGTTTGGGATGAGCTTGGCTGATCTCTAGGCTGGGATATATGGTCAGCTGGTAGGTCCACTGGGACTAATTTATTTAGCATGACCTCGCCCGAGAAAGGTAGAATAACTGGGCCTTCTATCGATGTATTCTCACATCCTCTAGCAAACTAGCATGAGCTTTTTTACATAGCAAGTTCTGGTGTATCAACATTTTCCCAAATCTACGCTTGCATCAGTTTTGCATCAGTTTTACATTGGCCAGAGCAAGGAACAAGTCAGCACATGTTCAAGGAGTGTAGAAAGACTCCAGTTCCTGAAGGCTAGAGTTATAATGTCACATTGCAAGAGGAGATGAAAAATGTATATTCATTTTTGCAATTGACTGCCACTATGATTCTGATTGCTGCTGGTGTTGAGCTGTGCCATAAATGACCTCATTCCCAAGTTAGTTAACACCACAGTCCAGTTTCAACCATCAAATTTTGCATTCCAACAATGGGGAAGGCAGAAACATCCAGTTATTTTAAGGACACATGTTGAGCATTCTGTAGTAGGCAGAATAATGCCCCACCTTCAAAGATGTCCACATTTCAATCCCCAGAACCTGTGACTTTGCTGTGTTCTATGACAAGGGAGAATGAAAGTTGCAAATTATGATTGCTGATCAGGTAACCTTAATTTGAGGATAGTGTTCTGGATTACCCACGTGAGTTTAATGCAATCTCAAGGGATCATATAAGTGAAAGTGGGAGCCTGGAGAATCAGTGTCAGAGGCATAGAGTTCTGAAGACAATATGCTGCCTCATGGCTTTGAAGATGAATGAAGGCTATGAGTTAAGGAATGTGGGAGACCTCTACAAGTGAGGAAAGGCAAGGAAACAGTTTCTATCCCGGAAACTTTAGAAGGCATGTAGCCCTGGTGACACCTTGATTTTAACCCAGTGCCACCCATTCCAGACTTGTGACTTCCAGAACTGTAAGAATCAATGTATGCTCTTTTACATCACTATGATTGTTATAATTTTTTATGTTAATTATTGTCGCATACTCTTTCTATTTACATTTCATCGGCCAAAAGTTAGTAACATGGTCATGCATAATTACAAGAGAAGCTGAGAGATGTAGATTTTTTTTTCTGGGTGGCCATGGACTTAGTTGATTTTAGAAATTTCATTTATGTGGGAGAAAATATACTAGAGGGAAATCAGTAAACTTGGTCAAAAAGAACCTATTGACTTTATAAATACAGAGTTCATGCAATTATCCAGCATTTTAGAAACATTCTTCAATCAGTGAGAATTTGATTTCCAATTTAAAATGAGGATGAAGAAGAAAGGGATAAATAAGAGCTGGCAAATCTTTTAGATTAATGATAAATACGTGCAAAAATAAACATCTATTTAGAACTTTCAAATGAGTTAATATTAATATATATAAAAGCCACATAACAGCACTTGGCACATAAATCAGCACTGCATAACCTCTACCCACTATGACTTTTGTGGATGTTACTATAATTCTGCAGCAATACATGACTAATCTGCCTAGATCAGTTTAATTGCTTTCATTAGTGGGGAAGTTGTTTCCCACACATTCTCAATTAGGGGATTAATATTTCTGATGCTAATTTTTTTAACCATCAGTTTTAAATCTCTTTAAAAAGCTCAGAGCCTAGCCACATATCTTGTTCCATTTTACTCTAATGATCTTGATTTTATCCCACTTTATCTTTGCAATTATTAATGATCATTACAGCAAATCAAGCTTTCTTTCTGTAATGCTAATTGGTAATAGTCAAGGATAAATAATGTATAGACCCACAGCAAGAGGGAAAACAAAACACATAATTAAAGGCAAATTAAATAAAGAAATGCTAGAAAAATTAATGGCGAAGCATCTGTAAAACTCATTTTAGGAAACTCGGAAATAAATATTGTTGTATTTGCATATGTCTACTCTGTATTGAACTCCAATCAGAAAAACAAATTTTTTTTTTTTTTTGGAGTATTTATCCCTAACTCTGTGCTAGGTACTGCAAGTAAAAGGAAATAAATAATATTCACTACATATTCAGTTCTTAAAATGAATACCCAAAGAATATCATTACTAGTAAGCCTGGGAGACATAATTTTATTATAATCGTTGCTATTCTACTTTTATAAATGCAATAAGAGGCGCAGAGAAGTTAATTTATTCACACCATCACACACCTAGAAAGTCAACTGGAATTAGGACCAAGATTTTTCTGAATACAAAGTCAGTGTTCTTCCATTGCTGCTTATGAACTAAAAATATTCTCTATGTCTTCCCCTTGCTTCACTGCTCCACTCCCATTTCCAAGCCCAAGAAACAGTAAATGACTGGGTTGTAAAATTTAAGGGCATTTTTCTATGCTTCAATCCTTCCATTGGGTGGCACTTTAAAAGAAAGAAAATCAAGCACCTGGTGTATGGTTCTTTTTTAAAAATATATATAATAACTGGATTGAAATATAATTCACATACCATAAAATTCACCTCTGTATTATCTTTTAGCAAATACACAGAGTTGCGCAACCATCACCAGTATCTAATGTTAAGTATTTTATCACCCCCAAAAGAAACTCCATAACCCATTAGCACTCAGTCCTAGTCATCCCTCTTCCTCTAGCCTCTGACAACCACTGATTTCCCTTCTGTCTCCAGAGAGTTCCATTTTCTGGACATTTCATATAAACAGAATCACACAATTTGTGTTCTTTCGTAACTAGCTTCTTCTACTTAGCATAATGATTTTATGGTCATTCATTCTGTAGCATGTATACTTTATTTCTTTTTATTTCTGGATAATCTTCTACTGCATGGATGTGTCACCTTTATCCATTTATCAGTTAATGGATGTTTGGCTTGTTTCTACTCTTTGGCTATTATGAATAATGCCATTATGAATATTTGCATACAAATTTTTGTGTGTACAAAACTTTTCTCTTGGATATATATCTCGGAGTAGAATTGTTATTTCATCTGATAATTCCATGTTTAACCGTTTGTGGAACTCCCAAGCTGTTTTCCAAAGTGGCTATACCACTTTATCTTCTTATCTATTATATGCACACCCCACTATTGTATTTCAGAAGAAGATAACTTGTTTTCTAATTTTACAAGTTTACAGATTAAGAGAAATTTGCCCCCAAATGAGTCATACCCTGAGTCACCTATAACTGATTTAAATGACGACATTTGGGATTTTGAGTTGATATTGCTTAAGTGAGAGTTTTCACTCAAAATGGCAGCGGGAATGATTAAGACTTTGGGGCATGTTGGTATGAGTAAATATATTTTTATATGGAAATAACTTGGATTTTGTGGGGACAGAGGTGTGCTGTTACGGGTTGAATTGTATACCCCCAAAATATATGTTAACATCCTAATACCTGGTACTTCAGAATGTGGCATTTTTTTTTTTTAATAAATAGGGTCATTGCAGGTGAAATTAAATTAACATTAGGTCATACCAAAGTGGGATAGGGCCTTAATTCAATGCGACTGGTATCCTTATAAGAAGAGGACAGAGACATGAGGGGTGAATGCAATGTGAATAGAGGGAGAGATTAGACTTATGCTGCCACAATCTAAAGGATATTTGGGGTAACTTACAGAAACTGAGAAAAGCAAAGAAAGATTCTACCCAAGAGGCTTCAGATGGAGCATGTCCCAGTCAATACCTCGATTTTAGAGTTTTGGAATTGAAAACTGTGAGATAATAAATTTCTGTTGTTTTAAGCAACCAAGATTGTGTTACTTTTTTATGGCAGTCTAGAAAATACATATGCTCTAGGGAAATAGAACATTTTGTATTTTATGAAGTGCTTAATCCTATATTAATCTGATTGTTTACCATGAAAATGATAAAGAATTACCATAAAAAGATACAAATTATTCAATCCAAAGAAGTCAAATTATTGTCCTTAGAACTCAAACATGATTCTTCTGCCTTCGATTTCTAAATGGAATTAAAACTAAGATTTTTAAAATTCAGAGATCTTCCCAGTGATTGAAATCATTCATCCAAATTTGTTTGCATGCTGGTTCTCTGGAAGATGTGACTGGTAAGTTTTAGCAAAAAAGAAAAAAGGAAAGGAAAGGGAAGGGAAGGGAAGGGAATGGAAGAGAAGGGAAGGGGAGAGAAAGAGAGAGTGAGAGAAAGAAAGAAAGGGAAACAGAGAGAGAGAGAGAAAGAAAGAAAAAGAAAGAAAGGAAGAAGGAAGGAAGGAAGGAAAGGAAGGAAGGAAGGAAGGAAGGAAGGAAG
>NW_012116855.1:3750334-3779338 GCF_000951035.1 Colobus angolensis palliatus | reverse complement strand
AAGGAAGAAGGAAGGAAGGAAGGAAAGGAAGGAAGGAAGGAAGGAAGGAAGGAAGGAAGGAAGGAAGGAAGGAAGGAAGGAAGGAAAGAGGTAAGTAGCAGGTTAGGTCAAAGAGAGAAAGTGAAGCCAATTATCCCTACCGTACCTCTAGTTCTTATATTAAGGAATGCCATGGGCAATGTCACCACTAAGTCTGTAGTTAGCTAAGTGTAAAAGTGTTTTTCATCAGGGAGGTACTTGGTTTACAAAATTCAACATGTATGTGGTAGATTATTATAGTTTTCACCAATATTTCTCTGAAAATTAGTATGCTGATCTTGAAGATATTTCCCTTCCAGTTATCTCTAAGATCTATAAAGTTCATAAAAATGTGCAGAGGAGGATGAAAGCATAAAGAAATAAAAGACTTCAAAAATTCTATCATGTGAAAAACTTTGCTCCCTATTTTCACATATAAAGCTGTTTTAAATCCAAACATGCCAAAGCACTTAAACTTAAACTTGCAAATGTATCTTTGTTATTATCTACATATAACAAATATGAGGAGGAAGATAAGGGATCAGGAGGTTATGGGATTTATCTAAATTACAAAAGTCTAAAACAAATCAGTAGTCAGATACAAAAATTTGTATTCTGTAATTTATAATCCTAGCTACATATTACTGGAGTTTTCTGCCAATGATGAATTTTTCTATCACGAAGCAGTAAAGACACTTTTTTTTTTTTGTCAAGAACTGTGAAGAGTTTGGTATTTTACCCTACTTACAAGTTAAGCAGTTATCCTATTACTGTTTTGTGTAGCCTGGCAGAAGACACAGACTCCTAGGTGGATGAAACAGGACTTATATTATAACTGACAGGAAGAACAGTAGCCAGAAATTTATATTGGTTTGTGCTGGTTCCTATGCTCCCCTTAAGCCATGATGGGATGTAAAGGGTTCATCATAGATGCCTGCATATCAGTCTGCTGTATTATCTGAAGGAACCACTGAACTTGGAGGATTTATTGCTTTGTCAGTGAGCAAAAGCAAGGCCTGCTCTTACATGAATCTCATCGATCCATATAAATCACATGGCACAGTCATTGAATATTTGAACCTTCAACCACCATTTATGACAAGGTTACTCAGACATAGAAAGTATATGAAATTTTATCACTTATATAGAAACAAAAGTGTGGTTGTCTGTGTGTCTGAATACACTCACTTTGGGGTGCCATAGAGGGCATCAACCAAAGCAGCATAGCACAGGGCTAGTCATGTCCATATGAATTTTTCTGTTTTTATAGCCTTTGAACAGAGATGACAAACCTAACAGCAAATCAGATTGCCAGCCTCAATTGTTCCCTGATTCAGATGGTGGTCCCAGATTTAAGGAACAAAGCAAAACTTAATAGCCCTCACCCACTTCCTGAACCTCCTAAGGTCTAATATGTTCATTTCCCAAATGCTAAAGTTTTTGCTTTTTCTCTATCACTACAAATTTATGTGTCCCAGTGCAGAAGGTATAACTTCACCTTTATTTCCCAATCAGCCCCTACTTATATCCACACGTATCATGTAGAAAGGTCAGGGTGGAATCTCAAATCTTCAAAATAGGTCCATTTGACCATATTTTGTCTTAATCATTACCTAGTTAAGAGCCAAAGGGAGAAGGTCTAATTTCTGGAGACCTTCTAGCCTCATTTACTAAACCTACTGCTAAGTTGGTAAGGACAACAGAGTAAAAAATTTTCCCAAGAATGTTCAGGAACGCCCAGGGCTCACGACCAGTTGCCTTTCCAACACTTTATCAAGCACCCACTAAATATAAACACAGGAGAACAAAACTTAAATTTGATGCAGCATATTTTTTTTCTAGGAAATTTTAGCGGAAACAGAGTAACAAAATTGATATGTCACAAAAATATGAAAATTAGCATACAAAATGGCACAGTAATTGAACGCTTATTATCTTCTTTTCTCTTCCTTTTTCTACTCTTCCTAATTATCCATTGTTTATAAGCCTCCTTAATTGTGAATCTTTGACTTTGGGATTTTTTCACCTATATATTTCTTACAACTAATCTGAGTCTCTGCCTTTATTCTTAGCCTCCCTATTGAAACTCTCAAATTCTAATTTTAATTTTGATTCTCAATAAGTCTTCAGATGATAAAGCTGATTATGTTCGCAGCATTTCTGCTTGACATCCCACACACCCCCAAATTCAGATTGTGTTTGAATTACCTCTTCTCCTCTCCTCCTCCACCCTTTATCTCCGTTTTCCCCTTGTATCTTACAATGGCAGAGACAACCATTCTAATTTTTAGACTCAAAATGAAGAAGTCAAACCTAACTTTTCATGTCACTTATTCCAAAAGATTCAACAAGGCTGAAGTCTCAGAACTATCTCTTTGATCTTCCTTTGCTTTCTTTTTTCACTGTTCACATCAAAGTGCACGACATCATTACCCCATTTCTTCAAACTTCATAACTGTAACTGCTACCTCAAGTACTATGTTAAAACCATTTATTTTAACACATTACCATTCTGCTCAAGAATGTACCATGACCCTCCATTATCTATTGGATCAAATCCATATATTTCTGTTAGTTTTACTCAAAAGTATTCTCTTTAACAAATATGCCATTTGGACTCAAGCTGAGCTGAATTTCTCATTTGTTTTGTGAGTCAGGCTTTTTGCTTTAAAATTTAGAGGATTCAGTTACACAAACTAATCTGTGAAGTTTTCTTTTTTCCTGTGGTTCTCATTTTACACACATACACACATGTAAATTTATTGTCTTTTTAAGGTAATTGTTGAAAGTATGACACATCTAGTTAGAAAGAGGATTTATTCAGGGACTTAAAGCGATTAAAATACGCATTTTATAGACACTCTGGCTTGTGTAACAGAAACATCTGCAACCTCTGTCCCACTGTGCATCATACTAATGTTCTCTAGTAAGCTTCCTTGTACTACGCGACAAACCAGAAAGGAGTCTGAATATCCCCTTTTGATATCCAAGATGGTAAACTATTTGTATACAATCCTTATAAGTGTCTATAGTTTTATGAAGTTCAACTCATGTATAAATATGTTTATCAACAAACAATATATCATACCTACTATTTTAACTACTCAAAATGCAGAATTTCATAATACTAAAATTTACATTAAAATTCCTTTGCTCACTCATTTTTACTATCTCTAAGTCAAGTAGAAACCCTTATCGTTTTTAGCTTTCTGGAACTGGGGAGATATGGTAGGAATATCACAGATTATAGAAGGAAGATAATTTTAAAGTTTCCTTCTCTATATCTTTGCAATTAACTGTAGCCAAGACATTTACACAACAAAGCCCATGTCTAGTAGTTGGAACCCCAAGCATCACAACCGTGTTGTCAGACATTTTTGGCTTGTCTCCACTTGGGTATATCCACCAGACTCACTACCAGTGATTCTGCCTCTGGTTTGAGCATATGCATGCCTCTCTGCTCTTAAACTGACATGAGCTTTCTGACTTTGATAATTGCCTTCCACCTCTATCCTTGTAACTTAAGATTGACCCAACCCCCCTGTGCTCCACCACTAAAATGAAGTATGGAATATGGATTGATGGGCTTATTAAAAAGAATCTTTTGCTACAAATAAATTGCATATTTTATATTTTTCCTTCATCCATGTTTTACATTTATACCACCACACCCATAGTAGAAGCCTTATATTTTGTTTTTGAACCATCTCTTTCTTCATAACTGAAAACTAGTCATATTGCTAAGGTTATTCTTATGAGTTAAGTGACCCCTCTTATCTGTCCATCCTAACCCTTGCAATCTTCTAAAGTCATTTTAAATCTGTCAACTTTCCAATAACCCCAGTCCATATTGACTTCCCTGTCTTGACCTTCCAAACCACTTATTAGGTGTGCCATGAATGTTGACATTGGATTATATCCCATTTAGAACCATGTGTCATCTCATAGTATTCTCTGATATTGCAGCTAGAGGGAGGGGAAGTAACTGAGGTATCAATTTTCTTGTGAAGAGAGATAAGTAAACAGATAATACAGATGTTGACCAAAAAATATTTTTCTCAACCTAGAATTTTGAACAATCCATAAGAGACCCAGTGCATATTAGATATTGAATTAAAATGTGTGTCCAGTGAATAAGCAATTTATAAATAAATAAAGAGATTGTGATAATGTAGCTATCTATTTCCCAAATTGGGTTTACCTTATCTTCCTTAATGGCACAGGTTGAAGTGCATGATATGTTCTCTTCCCTGAAAAGAGAAGGTGAGGAACTTGCTACTTAGTTGTAAATTTGGAGTTCTACCTTTTAAAAAACCATTGGTGATGGCATGCTGAAGTTCTGAGTCTTAAAAGTAAGTTTAAAACCTATTCTGTCATCTGTACTTGAACTCAAGAACAAGTAAATACTGATTTAAAATTTTATTCTGAAACAATCCACACGGGAATTTTTGTATCTTTTTCTGGAAATTTAAACACAGAAATATTGGATAATGCCAAAACAGATATATATTAATACTTTCCTTATTCCTTGAATATTATTACAAATAGGAAGGCCATTTAAAAATGTGCAAGGATATTTTTAGTAAGCCATGATTATTATCAGGAGTTATTTTCAAAACTCTGTTTCCATGGACACATTGAATATCAAATTTATTTATCAGAATCTGATTTCTGTAAAGAAAATTGACTACAGATTTACTGAAAATTGTGTATGTGAAGAAATTACAAGTGCTATTAATACTTACAGTTAGACAAATGATTAGAGAAGGTAGTAGTTTGATGTGAAGATATAGGACTGCACAGTACTGTTCAGTTGTACCAAACACTTCTTAAGAAAATGAGAAATGTAGTCCTGAGGTCTTAGGCAATTTTCTTTCCTGTAAAAACAATGTTCTCTTCTATTTTTTATCCAAAAGGAGATAATTGTTTCTGGTATTTGTTTCTCTAGAAAGGTTAAGAGAGAAACTCTCCAGCAGAATAATCCTTTAGTTTCTTGATAAATGCTTTCTTTTTAGTGCTATTTCACTGTTTTCTATACAGAGTTGCTAACTGCTGAAATGGGGTTAAGTCCCCACTGAGGACCAGAAGTCTGATCATTTCCCAGAAGGTGGTTAGGGTTGTGGAGGCATCTTAGCCTCACAAATCCTGGGCTACTGTAAAAGTCACATATTTTTTGAAAGTTTCTGTGAGGTCACACTGTAGCTGAGACTCTTTTGTATAAACCCAGTGTCCAGTGTCCTCTTCACACTTAAAGACAGGAGTCTGCTTTCATGAGGGTTGATATAGCCAGCTGAAAAAGTTCATTTCTAAGCCTCTCTTTGAAATGAAGTAGGTATGTGATCAATGCTTTGGCTCAATTTTATAGTCAGATGTCATTCATAGGGCTTCTAGGAAAACTTATTAGTTTGGGTTGATTCAATCAGCAAATTCCTTGTTGTGCCCTGTCTTCCTCTATTTGCAATGAGAATACAATGGTTGGAACTTCATCTAATGCAAACATGAGGCTACTGTGTAAATGAATGCATGTGCTACAAGCGGTGGGTGTAAAGATAAAAGGATTCCAGGACACTTGACGTTGAGGAATCATAACCAGGTTTGGTCTTTCTACTTTCTTTCTTCATTTTACATGAACATCAATATTTTAATCATTTGCTAATTTATGTCTCTGTTATTCAAAAATAAACAATATTTTCACTGAGTTTTACTTCATGAAAGAAAATGTAGATTACGTATTCCACATTACTTTTGCTTTCGAAAGTTTAAAGTTAATTGTCACCTAATACATAGCCTGTTACATTCCTCATATGCAAATTAAATATCATAAAAGCATTATCTATTATTTTTCACAATATTTCAAAATATAATATGTAGTGGGAGAGAGAAAGAGACAGAGACAGAGAGAGATTGAGTAAAATAAACTATGAAGAATTTTCCTGAAAATTTAACATGAAAGAATGTTGTTATTGAATTTGGGAGGTCAGGATTTTTTTTAATGGAATCAGAACAAACCACTTACTCATTTTTTTTTTCTTTATGAAACAAGTTGGAGTGGATTATATCAGGGATAACTTTATTTCAGGAAACTTAATATTTCAGAATTTATTTTCCTACATAATACACTGTTAGACTTTCACATCTGAATATATACTTGAGGTAATGTCAATAATATATCAAACTGTTTTTGACAGCATGCATTTCCACATCTCAGAAGTGGAAGACATAATACTATTCAGAGGATTTTTTGTTGCTGCTTGTTTTGTTTTCTTTTTAACTGAGGTTAAGTTGCCTTTTCAAGTAGGCAAATCAACTTTTCAGTTGTTAGAAAGATGCTTCTTAAAGAAATTTCTCAAAATATTAAAAGGTTCCCAATATGAATACATATATATATATCAACTCCTTTTCTTGTTCCTCCCAATAATTTCTTTTGACATTTGTGGCAAAGATTTTAATAGACTCCCCCAAAACTAACTATTTCCTTCCTTAGTATAACAAATTCCTATTATTATCTGATAACATGGTAATATTGTCATCTGAAATAAAAGCCTCTATTCTGCTCTAATACTTCTTTGCAACTAAGTGTGACCATGAGACTTAATTCTTCTGGTAAAAAGGTAAGAAAATAAAGTGGCATTGAGGAAAGTTTCTCTCTCTCTCTCTCTTAAAATAGAAGAAGTATATATTTCTTCTAAAACTCTTTTTTCTGCTTCTTGGAATACCTGATCATGGATCCTTCCAACATGAGGTGTAAGATACATGGAGCACCCATATCAGCTGCAGCCTGAGACTTTTGTGTCTCTTTAATGTGGGAGAATAAATAAATAAACTGAATCTTGTTTAAGTCCTTAATCTGAGTTTTTTCTTCTGTATGTAGCCAACACTAATTCTGATTGATATAGTACCTATATTCTTCTGTCTATAGACCACATAATGCACATTTCATGGATATCTGAGACAGATTTATACAGTAAAAGTGAACTTGATCATGGAAGTTCTTAATTCTTTAACTCATTGGTAAATTTCCAATCTCTAACATACTATCTGTTTTAAAAAAATAGTTATTTTTAGTATGTTTTGTGCAAAACTCAACAGACACACATTTTACTAAATCAAAATGTTCATAGAAACAGAAAAGGTTGCAAATCCATTAATGAAATTATCATACAGAATTCATTTCTTTAAGTACTTCAAAATTTTAAAAATAGACTATTTAGGGGTATTATTTAACTTAAAAGTTTCTGAGTGATATTATAGAGGCAGAGACATTGAAACAGTTTCAAAAAAATTTTGAGCACAATTTGTTCAAATCGGAGTAGGAGAATTCAAAGCAGAAAGATAACTCCCATTTTTGAACTGAAACACAATAATTTGAAAAGCTATAGTGATAGGGAAACAGTTATTATCAAGTTAGCTGATGATTTATATCCCATCCAAACATTTCTGCTTTATATAAGGTTCAAATATTGTGATTTCTTGATAAATCTCAAACCAACAAGAGAGAGCCAGGATTTAATCCATAACCACACTCTTTTCAGCCTATTGCATCAACTGTATAATTTTGATTTTGCTAACAAATAAAAAATATTTTATTTGAATCTTTTCTGAATATGAAATAATAATTTCTGATTATTTGCAGATAGTATTGATGTCCATTACTTATATATCTCTACTTGTTAAAATGTTATTGTTTTGGACTCTAAGTAAAACAGTTAAGTAAAACAGATAAGTCAGCAACACTGTTTAGGTAAAAACGGAAGATGGAGTAAATTATTGTTTAAAAGCAAAACAACAAAAAAACTAAAAGCAACCCTGTAAGAGCTAAACTCGCAAACCTAAAAATATAAAGTGATGACAGCATTATCATAGACTGCTTAGAAACTCAAAAGAATTTTCTTAAATGTGAAGCCTCGTGTTTGTTGTGACAGAGCTAGAGAGTCACTTCCTTCTCTCTAACTTATTTATTTTTTCTAAGCAAATCTATTTGCCCAAAAACTGCTTCCCAATAAACCAAAACATTTAACTTTAAAAAGCAAAGTAATGTAACAAATGGAAAGGAAGAAGAGTGCTTCAGAATTGCCTCAGGATATTTTTAAACCATAGATTCCTCTACATCAGTCCTAAAGATTTTGTTACAATAACTGCGGTGCTTGACCCAGGCATACATGTATACCTAATAGATATTCTTGAGATCCTCATGAAAATGGTCTGGGGAATACACTGAGAATTACCAAATCATGCTAGATCGTTTGTGTCATCATACATAGCATAAAATTATAGATTTAAGTGAAATCAATGAATATGAGAATTCTAAATTTACCATTGAAAAAACAACTCAGTTGAATGTCAATAACTTGCTTGAATGTGTAGGATCTGAGATTTTCCTCTGCCATCAAAATGAACTTGCCATAGTTTCATGGATATTTGCAAAAGACATGATTTCCTAGGTTAAAGACAGAAAACTTCAGCACTCACTGCAGAGCCAGCAGCATGAGTTTCATGATTATGCCAATTCTTCTTATCCCACCAAATGTCACAGGGGCGACATGAAGCAGCACAGGTGAATGCTGCACCTAGAGGAAACCCTGACTTCTTATAAGGGCGCTGCACAAAAACAGCTCCAAACCTTGCCTTGTATGGAGATCCCATCTTTATTATTATAAACATCACATAAACCTGCCCTTTATCTGGAGGAAAACACTACCACTACATTCCAAGGCTTTTCAATGTCCTTGAAAAGTCACACTGAAATAAAAGGTTAAAAACCATGCAGAAACATGAAATACCTGTAGAGAATTGTCTCCCAACAATGGACTTTCTATTTGTATTTAGATACTTTAAAAAGTATAATCACATGTATCTCATGGTCTTATCTCATTCTCAATATGACTTGTTCACATTTATCTCTCCCCAAGATAGATATGAAGACTTCTCACCACCGCCTCACTAAGTTTCCTGGATATTATAAGGTGTGCACACAGTACAGTTCCATAAAGAAAAGACAAGCCACAGTTCTGCAGCATGAGGCTGAGTCATTCTAGCCTGCACTGTGATATGCACTCAACTTGTCTCTGATCAGATAACTTTCCAAGGTATGTTCGGAAGCTCTATTTAGAAAGGTAGATCTCTCTCTGGTTTCTTCTCCTATAAAAATTCCTACCCCAAATCACAGCTTCTTTTTCTTTCTGTTACTAGCAGCCCTATAGGTTCTTGTAATCTCCTAGGATAGAAATCAAGAGAGATTACCAGACGTAGCAGCGGAGAGAAAGCTTCGTTTAGTTGTGCACAAGGGAAATTGGCACTGTGAAAGAAAAAGGGCAGGCTGCTCCCCAAGGGTAGCCTATGGGTTAGTTTAATAGGGTCTTTCTATAGGGAAGGGTTTCATCAGGGCACGTGAAATGCTACTGTTATGTGTGGTGTATGAAGATGCATGTGAAGCCATTGCACAAGTGCCTCTTGCATGCCTCTATTTACATGCATCTTCATATATCACAGGTAACATTAGCATTTTTAATATCTATCTATGGGCCTGATTGTTAGCATTAAAATGAGGAAAAGTCACTATGATTTGAAACTTAAGACTAGTTGTGGATGAAGGGCTTCAGGAAAGTCCTTACCCTCCAAACAGGAACTTGTGGTTAATAGCTTCTTGGGCCTTTGATGCTGATTGGCTGGAGATTAAGCTACAACTAGAGTAAGAGGCTTTCTTTCTTTTTTTTTTCACATCACATCAAAACACAAAATGAGTCAGCTCACTTGTCTTTTTTCTCCCTTGAGAGGTTTTATCCTCTTTATTCTTAAGTGGTTTGGGGCAAAGACCTCTTCTGGAGCTATTTCCTGCTGAGCACGGAAGTAGTTCCTACATCTATTCTAGGGAGGAGGAGAAATCTATCATGGCTTAGTGGAATGACCAATATGGTTCTAGGTTGGTGGTCTCTGGAACGAGTTGAAAGGCTTTCATGGCAATTAACTTTATATGCAATTGTTGTAGTCTGGAAGACACAAATTTTATCATTAGGTTAAATAAGCATGGCCCTAAAATTAAAAGAAGAAAGATAGCTACTAGATGCCCTAAGAAAGGAAGGGATCAAGTTATGGAGTGTAAGGCTGAACTGAGAGCATTCCATGTTGAGTCAGCTGTTGAATCCGCTTTGCCAAAAAAGCGTAACAATTTTGCCTGATTATAAATCGCTTGGATGTTAACATCTACTTGCTCTGTAGTATTTAATCAAGTGTAGTAGGATCTGCTGGTGACTGCATAAATGCCACCCTGTTCAGCTAATAAGTAATGTAGTGACAATTCGTTGTCCAACACCATGTTATCAAGAGAATTTAGGGAGATTTTTAGTTCCTCCAGGGTCGGCCTTGCCTTGTCCACCATATGCTCTATCTGTTGCATTAAATTGTGCAAAATAACCTCATGGTAAGTGAACAATCCCCAAGGAGCTGCTAGAATAAAAGCCAGGCCTATTCCTCCTATGACCATGCTGAGGCCTCCCTCTGCTCAAATAAAAGCCTGATGTTGGGAGATGGAGTTATGGATAATTACTCAATTTATCTCTGTACATTATGTATACAAGAGCAGACTCAAGCTAATGGGGTGAAAGTGTAAGGATAATGAGCAGTGGACCATGGGAGGTAGTTATTAGGGTATCCACAAAGAAAAATAATTCTGGGACAAGCACAAGTACAAATTTACTCATTGGTGTCATTGAGAATTATGAGGTGTAAGTTATGAACTGTGCATATGGGGGACAACACACTATTATCAATGTATTGTTCCATGGTTTTCTGTACTAGATGGTCATGAATGACCTTTGAGGTACCTTGTAGCATTGAATATCTGCCCCCATAGCTGAGCTTGTAATTTATTGTGTACCCTTGGGGCAGTGTGAAGCTGTATTCCCAAAGTGGCAGGATATTACCTACCAATATTCACATCACTCCTAGTAATTAGAAAGGGTTTTGTCAGCAGGTTTGGGCCCACATAGTCCTGGTAATTTTATATACGGGGCAACGACGAGTTATTTGCACAAGTTTTTAAGTCAGAAGCAGGGTACCAAGTAAAGTTGTGACGAGAAGTTTGCAACGAATGCATCCCGCTCAGGTTCAGTTTAGTTCCTCATTTTCTGTAGCTAGAGAACACATTTTAGCTGGGAAGATGCAAAGATCCTGATGGATGGGAAGCAGTCTGAGAGTTAAAGTGTTAGTTAAAAGACGTGGCTGTCCTCTATTAGCAGCTGCCGTCTATTAGTTGGGAGTAGACAGATTTAACGAGGTTGCAAAAGGGACACTGGAATAAAGTTGGGATGCCAGCGGCAGACACAGAAGCTAAAAAGAGATTCCCCATTACTGATGATATTAGAGAAGCTGATCAAGTTATTTTGGCTCCAGAAGCCTTGCACCCAAATTAAAGGAAAAAGGGTACAGAAAGACATAAAAGAGAGTATAGTGAGAACATGACTAATGTTTAGAGCAAAATGCAAGTCCTAATTCCAACCGTGGAGAAGCAGACAGAGCATAACTGAACCAGTAGATTATTAAGAAAATACTAGCAAACAACAGGAAAAGAAGGTCAGCAGGAGTTTGAGACCAGCCTGACCAACATGGAGAATCACCGTCTCTACTAAAAATATGAAATTAGCAGGCGTGGTGGTGCATGCTTGTAATCCCAGCTACTCAGGAGGCTGAGGGAGGAGAATTGCTTGAACCCAGGAGGCGGAGGTTGCTGTGAGCTGAGATCACGCTATTGCACTCCACTCTGGGCAACAAGAGCAAAACTCTGTCTCAAAAAACAAAACAAAAAACAAAACAAAAAACAAACAAAAAAGGAAGAAAGAAAAAGGAGGAGAGGTGATGTGAACTCATGCCTGTAATCCCAGCATTTTGGGAGGCTAAGGTAGGAGGATTCCCTGAGCCTGGGAGTTTGAGACCAGCTTGAGCAACAGAGTAAGACCCCTGTCTCTACACAAATAAATAAATAAATAATAGGTGGGTGTGGTGATACACACTTGTGGTCCCAGCTACTCTGGAGGCTGAGGTGGGAAGACTGGTTGAACCTCAGAGGTTGAGGCTGCCATAAGCTGTGATTGCATCACTGTACTCCACCCTGAATGAGAGAGCAAGACCCTGTCTCAAAAAGAACCAAAAATGCAAAAGAAATAGTAAAAGGAGACTAAGTAGACCTGTGTCAGTTATTTGTGTAGGAGTGTCGCTTAGCTTTATGTTGTCCTCTGGAGGCACCTTTTTGAATAAGTACTTGAGGTCCCCTATTGGCTTACAAGAGTAGATTGTTTTTGACTCTTCTGAGCTGGTATGTTTGTTGGGAGAAGGAAAAGGTTTTATTTTAGAGATATGTACCCAACTAAGATATCCTTCCAACTTTACGGCTGTTGGAGTGACCAAGATAACCTGGTAAGGACTCTTCTGTGTTTCAGTTAACTCATCCTTTGGGCTTTCTTCTTGCCATGTCTTGATTAGGACTTGTACACCTGAGCTAATAGGGAGATAATAAAAGCCCTTTTACCAGGATGGGGTAGTATTTCATTGCCATATTGGGTGATTGCTTGCTGAACTTGTCATAAGTTAATAATGTACTTTAAACACTGATTTAAACCTTTATCTAGCTAGTTTTGAGGAAAGGCCACTCAAAAGTCATTTCAAAGGGACTGAGCTTTAAGTTTCACTTTAAGGCCGCTCTTATTCATAGTAAAGCAGTAACGAGCAGCTTAATCCATGATTCTTGGGTTTCTTGGCATAGTTGGTAGAAGACTCTCTTAAGAGTTTGATTCATTTTCTCAACCTTCTCAGAGGACTGAGGATGCCAGACTGAGTGAAGTTCATCCTGGATGCTAAGACTGCTGGACAATCTTTGGGTAACCTGAGTGATAAAAGTGTCCTGTTCTTACTTTGTAGGGAGGCTGGAAGCCTAAACCTAGGAATTAATTATTTATTTAAGCATCCGTTTACGAATTTCAGTTGCCCTCTCTGTTCATGTGGGCAAAGCTTTCATCTAGCCTTTGAAACTGCCTACAAAAACTAGGAGATATTTGAATTCCCCTTGGGGAGCCATCTGTGTAAAATCAATTAGCCAGTCCTCTCCAGAATATGTTCCTCTGTCCTGTACTGAAGCAGTCAGAGGTGGAGCCGGTGGATAGGCTCAGCAATTGTTTCAAAGACAAATTTCATATGCCTGAATTATCTGATCCATTGTGGTTTTTATAGTCTTGTCCACGAGGTGATTTTGAATTAAATTCCATAGTGAGTCCCTCCTACCATGAGTTGCCTCATGAAGGCTTGTGATGATTTTTCATTAGTCAGCTTCTGGTAGGAAGAGGTGTCCTTGTTGATCTTCTTGCCACTGTAACCATTTAAATAGTATTCCCCTCCTCTGCCAATTTTTGTTCTAAGTGACTATGCTAGGGACTTGAAGGCAAAGCAGAGGGCATGATTACAAGGGCAGAAGTGTTAAGTTGCCCAATTCATGCTGCCTGCTTGGCAGCTTGATCAGCCTTGTTGTTTCCATGGCTGATTAAGGAACTATCTTTTTGGTGCCCTTTACACTGCATGACAACTATCTGGGCAGGGAGCCGAACTGCTTCAAGGAGGGATAGAATCACTTCCCTCTGTTTTATGGGAGAGCTCCTAGCAGGCAACATTCCCCTCTCTTTCCAGACAGCTGCATGAGTGTGAGCACTGGGAGTCCATATTTAGAATCAGTATATATATTAAGTCTTTCCTTTTTCCTGAGCCCTAACTAGGGCTTTGAGCTCTGCTTCCTGAGCTGAAGTGCTTTCGCCTCTAAGGTTCGATTTAGGCTGACAATAACATACATATCCTGCCTTCCGAGCTCCGTTTTTTTTACATAGTAAGTAAACCTTCCCTCAGTCAGAGAGTGTTGCTGTGTTATTTCCAATAAATCCCGGGCCTAGTGAGAAGTATAAACCTGAAGGGGTGGACCTATCATGAATTTGGAGTTCTCTCTGATCAGAAGGCTGGTGGCTGCCACTGTTCTAAGGCCAGGCCACCACGGGGTCCTGGGAATAACTGCTTTGAAAAGCAGGCCACTGGCCTTTGGAAGGGCCCTAGCTTCTGAATTAGGACTCCGAGAACTTGCCCAGACCTCTCATGTACAAATAGGAAGAAAGGCTTCCACAAATCAAGGAGTTCCAGGGCAGGGCCTTCCCTAACTCAGATATTAGAGTTTCCTATGCTTGCCGGCAGGCCTCATCCCAGTGGAATTGTTCCTTTTCTCCACCCTTGAGTGCCTCATACAGGGATTTGGTTATGAGGCCAAAGTTTGGGATTGAAATCTTACAAAAGCTTGCTATCCCTTAAAATCCCTGCAGCTCTTTTTCACTACTAGGGACTGGTAGTAAAGCAATGGCTGGCTTTCAGTCTGGGTTGAGCATCCTGACTCCTGTGTTAAGTATGAATCCCAGGTATTGAATCTGTGTCTGGGGGATCTGGGTCTTTGAGGGGAAGACCTTATATCCCCATGTAGTCAAGAAATTTAAGATTTTATCAGTCTTTTCTTGAAAACTATGGAAGTCCCCACTAGCTATAAGAAGGTCATCTACATATTGTAGTAAGAATCCATTGGCAAGTTTAACGTCTCTCAGGTCTCTTGCCAGGGATCACCCAAATAGATGGGGCACTATCTTGAAACCTCTGGAATAGCATTGTCCAAGTATACTGGAAAGTTTCCTTGGCTTCTGGATCTTCCTATTCAAGGAAAAAATATAGGTGGAGTCAAAATATAACAGTATACAGCAGAAAGCATCCTTTAGATCCAGCATAGTATAAAACTGAGTGCACCCAGGGATTGGGAGAGGAATGTGTACAGTTTGAAAACTATAGGATAAATGGGAACAACTGAGTCATGCACTACTAAAGGTCTTAAACAATGCAGGGTTCCCCATTTCATCCCTCACAGGCAGAATTGGAGTATTACAGGGGGACTGGCAGGGCTGAATTAGCCCATTCTGTAGAAATTTTTCCAGGAAAGGTGGTATCCCTGTAGGACTTCTGCTCTCAATGGATATTAGGGCTTGCATGGGTAGGGTATGCCTGGCTTGAGTTTTACATTAAAAACTCTACATTAATGGCTCTTCTCTGAGTACTGATGTCCCATACAAACTTTGGGACTGTATTTCCTCTGGGACAGGGGGTGGTTTCTGACTCTGGGGAGCCAAAAGGGCCACTAAATGGAGTCCTTTCTCAGGAGTAGTGAGACTTTATATGTCTTTCCCTTGGAGGGGAACTGAAGATTGGGATAGCAAATTATGACTCATTAAAGGAAGGGTATACTCAGGGACATATAGGAAGGAATAAATAACAGCCTTACATCCAATGTTGTAAGTCAAAGGAAAGGTAAATTGTCTTATGTTTGATTGGCCATTTATCCCTGTCACCATACAGTCAGCACTGGAGAGAAGTCAATAGGTTAGCTCAGGAAAGAGTAGGCAGCTTCAGTGTCCAATAATAACTCAACTTTCCTACCTGCCACATAGAAGGTGACTCCAGGCTCCACTAAGGTGATGATGATCGAATTGCTCAAGACTTCAAGACTGAAGCTGGACAAGCTCTTGGGGCCCCTCAGTCAGAGGGGATAGCCTTCGCATCCAAGATGCTATAAAAGGAGTAGGCTGGGGAGGCTGACTTCATCTCGACTTCCCAGAATAGAGTGGACAATGCTTTCTCTAGTGTTCTTTCTTCTTGCAGCTAGCACACTGGTTTCATCCCAGCTTGCTGATGCCAGGAATGGTTTAACCATGTCTCAACCAGGGTTTCTCATAGGGTTATCTTGAGGCAGACTTGTAATTATGGCAACCCAAATTTGTGCCTTTATTATTATCTGATTTTTCTCATCCTCCTCTCATGAGTCATGATTATTAAAGGCCTTAAAGGCCTGCGCTACAAATGCTGGTTGACGTATCTGGGGGCTGGTTCCCAGCTTTTGGAGCTTTCTCTGGATTTCTGGTGCCACTTGGGTAATGAAATGCATGGCTAGAAGTGTATGACCCTCTGCATGCTCCAGGTCTATATTACTTTACTTTCTGAATGCCTCAGGGAGCCTGTTAAGGTACACAGTACACAGCTGAATTGTCATTCCCTTCCTGAGTAATTTCTTTCACTTTGTTATAATTTACTGGCTTTGTCTGGTATTTCCTCATTCCTTCCAGTATGTAATTAAGGATACGGTTCATCTTTAGCTGATCCCTTCTATCCTTATAAACCCACTGGGGGTTCTGTTCAGGGACTGCCACATCAGATGCCTGGTAAATGCTATGGCCAGGATTAGATCTGGCTGTCTCATCTGCATATTCTCTAGCCTTTCCCAAGATCTGAGCCCTTTCATCAGGAATACAACAATGAGTTAAACTATTGTAATATCTTGTCAAGTCAAAAAATAAAAAAAAAAAAATAAAAGGTTAGACCCAACTTCGTAAGTTCATCGAAGCTTATCTGAATTTTCTGAGAACTGGCTGAATTGATCCTTGCATTTGCTTATGTCTGACATTGAAAAGAGTACATGCAGCTGAGCTGTCCCTCCAGTCCTTTCCATCATATTCCAGTGGCGAAAGCAGCTCTGATCTGATGAGACAGTGAAGGAAAGCGTTAACTTGGAACCTGATTGGAGCCCCATTGGGGATATCACCAGAGGTTGTTGGGGAGTGGAAAAAAAAGGCACCTCCCTGACTTAGCTGTATATGGAGCAGGTTCAGAGTGGGAGCAAGGGGGGCCTAGGAGAGGAGAAGTAACCAGTGATCTAGAGTGTCAAGATCTCAGGCAGAAGCGACTCCTCTTTCAATTGGTGTTTACAAGGTACCACACAAACTCAGCAGGAGTCCCAAAATTTGGGATCCTGATGTAATTTCATAAAGGCTTGCACATATGGAATTTCAACCCATTTATTAGAAGTTCTACAATATAAATGCAAAACGTCAAATGTAGAATGGTATTGTAATTCAAAAGCCCATTCTCAGGCCATTTTTCTTGGTCTTCCGGGGGATACTGAGACCAAGAGACATTACAGAGGATTATGAGTTTGTTTTTCTTTTAGATTATCCAATTTAAATTTACCCCGGTTATTGAGAATATACCTTATGGAGGAATCTCTTTGGATATGGAGAGTTTACCATGGTAGAGTTGGTGGCCTGCAATCAAAGGGCTGGTGAGGGTGAAATCCTCAACTCCAGCTGTCACAAAGTTTGTAGTAATGATCCTGGTCCCAGTAACCCTGCTTCCTCCAGGTCTCTGGCAAGGGCTAAACAGACTAAAGAGGATATAGAAAGAGGAGTTTTCTGAGGGAGGAGTCTGAGACCATTTAGATCTAAAATCTGTTTCCCATGCTTTTAAAAATCTTCTAATTTCTTTACTTTGCACCAGTTCCAAGTAATGCTCAATCAACAGCCACATTCATTAACGTTGACTCTGTAATAAGAAATGAGATAATAGACTAGACAAATGAAAAGGGGACAGAGGTGATCTGGCCTAGTAAGTAAGGTCTTCTTCCAGGGACTATGGAGGGTTGGTTCACACAGTCAACAAGCACCAGTGACTGGGACACATTTTCATTCAGACAACTGACAAAATGAACTGCAGACTTCTAGGCCCCACAAAGAAGATAAGAGTCGAGGGAAATACTGAGAGATTTCAAAGTTCCAAACCCTAGAGAACTCTAGGTTGCCAGCTATTACTTAGCAGGCACAGACACTTCCTGGTTCAGCACCAGATGTGAAAGCTGGAATCACTCCAATCGCCCACACAGAATCAGAAAAACCTGGGTTCCTAGCTCAAAACCAGTGGGGCTAGGTGGCAATACCCCGACTGTCCTAATAAGATAACTCAAATGGAAACAAAACTTCCAAGAAGCGGAACAAGCTGAAAATGAAGAGTGTCAAGATGAGGAAAAGAAGAGGAAGCTGGAAAGGAAAAGAGAGAAAGAGAAAAAGAAAAGGGAATGAGTTCCAATCCGAAGTCTGGATCTGACTCACCAAGGTGTCAGTGCCGAAACAATGGTCCGAAGTGGTTGCTTTTGTTCACCCCTGGTCAGTCGTCTACATCCTCTTGGCAGCCTCCTTCACTCCCACCGGATGGTAAAAGGAGAGTCCCATCCGGGATGCCACGAGATATTGCTGGCACCCCAATGCATTCCTGTAATCTCCTAGGATGGTAATTGAGAGAGATGACCAGAGATGGCAGCAAAGACAAACTTTATTTAGTTTGTGTACAAGGGAAATCAGCGTAACTTTAGTTTGTGAAAGGAAAAGGGTAAGCGGCTCCCAGAGGGTAATATGTGGGTTAGTTTTATAGGGCCTTGCTACAGGGAGGAGTTTGATCAGGGCATATGTTGCAGGAGTTCCTCTAGCACTTGCACAGGGCTTTACATGCTTCTTCATACACTGCATGTAATAGCATTTTACATACCCAGCTCTGGTCCTGAGCACTGAAATGACGAGGTCACCGTCAGTTAAAACGTCAGCTTAAAATGTCAGCCTAGCTACGCATGCAGGGCCTCAAGGAGGTCCTTAGACCCTGAAAGCAGTAACTTGTAGTTAATAGCTTCTTGGGGCTTTGATGCTGATTGGCTGCAGATTAAGTAAACTACAGCCCCTACTACAGTAAGGGACTTTTGTTCTTTTCATGCAAACCACATCAAAACCAGAAACCAGTCAGTTTGCCTCTTTCATCTCCACCAAGAAAAACAAATCCAATTAACTCAACCCCTCAAAGTATATTTATAAAGTAGAAATTGAGGACTCTTAAACATATACCACATTCTTAGAATATTCTTCTTAACTTTTCTAAAACTGAAAGGCTTAAATTTCCCAAACTCCACCAATATATTCTTTTGAAAATTATTTCACTTTAAGTTCTGGAATACATGTGCAGAACATGCAGGTTTGTTACATAGGTATACGTGTATCATGGTGGTTTGTTGCACCTATCAGCCCATCATCTACTTTTTAAGCCCCACATGCATTAGGTATTTGTCCTAATGCTCTCCCTCCCCTTGGCCCTCACCCACCCCAACAGGCCCTGGTGTGTGATGTTCCCCTCCCTGTGTCCGTGTGTTCTCATTGTTCAACTCCCACTTATGAGTGAGAACCTGTGGTGTTTGGTTTTCTGTTCCTGTGTTAGTTTACTGAGAATGATGGCTTCTGGCTTCATCCATATCCCTGCAAAGGACATGAACTCATTCTGTTTTATGGCTGCATCGTATTTCATGGTATACATGTGCCACATTTTCTTTATCCAGCCTATCACTGATGGACATTTGGGTTGGTTCCAGGTCTCTGTTGTGGCAAATAATGTTGCAATATACATATGTGTGCAAGTGTCTTTATAGTGGAATGATGTATAATCCTATGAGTTTATACCCAATAATGGGATTGCTGGGTCAAATGGTATTTCTGGTTCTAAATCCTTGAGGAATCACCACACTGCCTTCCACAATGGCTGAACTAATTTACACTCCCATCAACAGTGTAAAAGCATTCCTATTTCTCCATGGCCTCGTTTGCATATGTTGTTTCTTGACTTTTTAATGATCAACCTTCTAATTGGCATGAGATGACATGTTATTGGGTTTTGATTTGCATTTCTCTAATGACCAGTGATGATGAGCTTTTTTTCATATGTTTGTTGGCTGCACAAATGTCTGTTCATATCCTTTGCCCACTTTTTGATGTTTTTTTTTTTGTTGTTGTTGTTGTTAATTTGTTTAAGTTCCTTGTAAATTCTAGATATTAGACCTTTGTCAGATGGATAGATTGCAAAAATTTTCTCTCATTCTGTATGTTGTCTGTTCACTCTGATGTTATTTTTATTTCTAACTTCTATTAATACAAAACCATGGAGAAAAAATCTTAGCATTTACATTTTCCATTAAAGTCACCTAAATAGTGATATTCTGGCACAAACAGGTAACATTTTCAATACATTTTTCCTAAGACACTAGGTCCCATCCAAAGTTGAAATGCTAAAAAGATGAGCTCAGAAAATACTGAAAAGTATAATACCTCACACTGAATATGTTCTCATTAGACAGTGGATTTTTGTTTATCACATAACCTTTCCTTTTTAATTGTTACAATTACTATTTGTTGGAAAACTTCCATTACATGGACTGGATTGCTTGTGAGATTAAGGTTTATATTTGAAACACATGGTAAAAAGCACTATATTAATAAATATGATAGTTACTGCTATGAATAAGACAAATATGGCACAGAATCTGACCTTAAAACACTTGTAGCCTTTTAAATTAAAACTACTTGGCACAAATCACTGTAATGCAGGGTAAAAAGTAATGCCACTTTAGAGAGTACATTAGCTTCCTATTGCTGTTATAACAAATTACCACAATGTAGGGGCTTAACAAAACACAAATTTGTTCTCTTACAGTTCTGGAGGTCAGAACTATGAGATCAGTCTCTCTTGGCTAAACTCAAGGTACTGGCAGAAATGCCTTAACTCCAGTGGCTCTACGTGAAAACGCCTTTTCTTGCCTCTTCCAGCTCTCAGGGGCTGCCTACATTCTTTGTTTTGTGACCTCTTCTGCCAGCAGTTGCATCACTTTAACCTTTGCTACTATGATTTCATTTCCTTCTCTGAATCTGATTATATTGGGCCCATGCAGATATAATTCCCCCATATTATTCCAGAATAATTCCCCCATCTCACATTGCTTAGCTTAATCACATCAACCAAGTCTCTTTTTCCATATAGGGTAAGATATTAACTGGTTCTGAGTTCTAGAATGTAGATCTGTTTAGTGGACCATTATTTCACCTAATATATATATATTATATATATATATTTATATATATCTTTGTAGCAATTATCAATTAAAATCCTATAATTTTAATTATTTATATACCTATCATTTTATTAGATACATATTAGTTTGATATCTGATGAAAAATTTATTGATCTTATAAATGATATAGGTAAATTTTGTGTATATCAATTTAAAAAAATCAGGACTGAATTAAGCCATTCAGAAAGAAGGAGTGGAGAGAGAGAACCTCTGTGCATTCTCACATTCCTTATGAAAATGAACTGCTAATCCACCTAAAAAATAGGAGCCTGAAAATTGTTAGCACCATAGTGTAAAATTTTGTTAATGAAACAGTAGCTGACTTTAAAGTAATCCAGTATAACAGCTTTTGAACTTGCTGACTGCTTATTGATTTCTTAGCTTGTTTGCTAATATTCTGCTCACAAGTTCAGCATCCAAAGCTGAAGTGTGATTACTACATCATATTCCAAAACTTGATAATAATTCCAAAGGGAGAAAGAAGCAGGTGAGCTTCTTATCACAATATGGTAATATTTTGACCCTACTGTCTGCATTGAAGTCAGAGGACTGGAAAGGGCATACCCTTGAAGCTTCATTCTGATGTCACAGTGTGATCTGAATGAATATTCATGTTTTCTACTGTCTGAGATGCTGTCATGGTCCATCATTTATTAAGCGATGACAACATGATGTTGTTTTGACTATTCTTGTTTTATTATTCCTACCAATTGCTGTAATTCAGACTTGAGCACCACAGTTCTATCTCCTAATTAAAGCTGATTTGTTATTTTAATTGCATTTAAAATAAAATAACATAAAATTATTAAAAATATGTAAATTTGTAAAAAACACACATATACTTCTTTCAACTTTAAAAACTTAACCTTAATTTATGCTTCTAACAAAGGTTGAGTGATATAGGTTCACCTTTTCAGTTGAAACAATGCAAAACAGACAAAATATATAAAATAATTGTTTTCAAAGATATCAGTCAATGAAGAACACTGATCCCTGAGTAAGATGAAAACAAAAAATAATGGTCAGGGGAGTATCAGGATTGACTGAGGTTTACCCTATTGAAAATGTTTCTGGGCCATGTTACAGAGAGGAGGTACTTTGGCAGAAACTGAAAATGTCCCTGAAGAAATGGAGCTGAGAGTTCCAAGACAATTCAAGTTCAAAAAGCAGAATATAGTATAGCAAACAGCTACACAGAGAGAGAATCTCAGAGATATATAGAAAACCCCCCTCAGGTATTCAACTAAGGTCTGATTACACATCTGTGTGAAGAAACTACCTGAGCTCAAGAAAGAAATACCCAAAGGGATTAGAGTAACAGTCCCTGATGCTGTCACCGGGATGGGACTAGAGCTTGTTCCCATTAGGAATACTGGAAAGCTTCCTAATTCAGGGAAAATTGAGTATCAGAAGGGTAATGCTTTGGTGGAGGGGAAGAATTAGCCCTAATCTGGGTACTGTTCCAGTCCCACTTAACAAATCTAAAAGCTATAGTAGAAAGCATCCAACTATTTCCAGAAACCCAACTTCATCCCAGAACAAACCTAAAAATATTTATAAGGATACAAAAATCTATCACTTTAAAAAATGAAATTCACAATATACGATATTCAATTAAAACAAGACGTGAAGAAGCAATCAATTAAAACAGATCTATAGGGGACAAGTTTGTTAGAATTAGCAAACAAATAAATCAAGACAATTATTAGAACTGTAGTCCATATGTTCAAAAAGTTGAGATATAACACATATTTTAAAAGTTAGCTTTCCAAGGATGGAAACTAAAATATCTGTGATAAAAATACAATAGACAGAATTAATGGCAGATTAGAAATTGCAGAAGAGTTAGTGAACTTGAATAAATAGGAACAGAAATTGTACTAAAAGAAATACAGAATAAGAGAATAATAATAATGAACAAAATATCAGTTAACAGTGATAAAGTCATAAATGGTATAATTTACATATAATCAGAGTTCTCAAAGTAGATAATGGAGGGAATAGAAAAATATTAAAGAAATTATGTCTAAAATTTTTCTAAATTTGATAAAAATCATAAATCTAAAATAGAAGAATTTCAATGTGCTCCAAACATAAAAGACATGAAGAAAATTGCACCAACGCATATTATTATCAAACTGCTTCCAACCACAGATGAAAACAAAACCTTCTAAGTAGTTTGAAAAAAGGATACATGAACAGAGGAATAAAATAAGTATGATGGCAAGTGAGAAGAGAGTAGAATATCTCTAAAGTCCTGAGATGACAAAAACATGAAATAAAATCTGTTTTACCCAGAAAAAATTTCTTTCATTAAAAATGGGACATAAATACATTTTCAAACATGAAAAAATGAAAGAATTTGTCACCATCAGACCCACACAGCCAAAAAAAGAAAAGGAAAAGTTTTAAGGAATGTTCTTCAGGCAGAAATACAATGATACAAGATGGAAATATGGATCTACACAAAGCAATAATGAAGACCAGATATGGTACTTCTATGAGTAACTACATCAAATTTGTTTCTTATTGTATGGATATTGTACCTGTTATCAAGATATTCAAGGAACCTTGAGCAGAAAAAAGAAACCAGAGAAACAAAAAAGTAAGTTAAAAATGAAAAATGAAAAATTAAGTAGCAGAATTAAGCCCTAATATATCAATATTACATTATGTGTAAATGATGTAACTTAAATGCATTGATTAAAACACAAGTGACAGAGTAAAATAAGATCATGATTCAAATATGTGCTATCTACAAGAGATTCAATGTAAATATTATAATATACATAAGTTGAAAGTGAAAGGATAGAAAATGATTTATACTATAAATATTAATAAAAGGAAAGCAAAGATGGCTATACTAATATCAGATTAAGTAATCTATAGAGCAAAGCAGTTATTAGAGACAAAGAGGGCCATTATTGTCAATTCAGGATAAAGATATAGCAATCTTAAGTATTTATACTCCAAAAACCAGAACTTCAAAATACAGTCTAGCCTTAAACAATATGTATTTGAACTGCACTGCTCTACTTATATATACAGACTTTCTTCTGACTTTACCACCCTGAGATAGCAAAACCAATCTCTCTTTTTCATTCTTCTCCTCACCCTACTCACATTAAGACAATGATGATGATGACCATTTTCATTATCCACCTCTGCTTAATGAATAAATATATTTTTTCCTCCTTACGATTTTTTATAACAGTTTCTTTTCAATGGCTTACTTTATTGTAATAATACAGTATATATAGTACATATAGCACAGACAATGAGTGTTAGTCGACTGTTCATGTTATTATTAAGGCCTCCAGTGAACAGTAGGCTATTACTAATTAAGTTTTTAGGGAGTTAAATGTTATACCTGGATTTTTGACTGTCTGAGGTTTGAAATCTCTAATTTCTGCCTTGTCCAAGGGTCACTTATGTTAAACAAAAGCTGATAGAACTGACAAAAGATAAATATATAATTATAGTTGGAAACATCAACATCCTTTGCTTAATAACTGATAAAATAACTGGACAGAAAATTAAGGATATAGAAGAATTCAACAATACCATCAGCGAACAGGATTTAATAGACATTTATAGAACACTTGATCCAACAATAGCAGAATACGCATTATCTTCTAGTGCCCACAGAACATATAACAAGATAGACTATAGTCTGGTTATAGTGCAAACTCGAACAAATTTGAAAGAATTTAAATCATGTTAAAAGTGGTCTCTGACCACAGTGGAATCAAATTAGAAATCAGTAAGAGAAGGATAATAGGAAAATATCCAAGTACTTGAACTAAACACATTTCAAAATAATGAATTCACAAGGATTCAAAGCTTGCAAAGTATGTTGTCTGACAACATCGCATTAAAATAGAAATCAATAACAGAAAATAAGAAAGAGTTCTAGAATAGCCCCAAATATATGGAATTGAAATGAATCAGTTCTAAATAACATATAGGTCAAAAAAGAAATCGAACAGAAAATCAGAAAGTCCTTTCAACTACATGAATATATATTGTATAAAGATACAATATATTAAAATTTTTGGAATGTCACCAAAGTAGCAATTAGAGGCTAACTTATAGCATTAAGTGTTTGTATTAGGAAAGAATAAATTTCCAAATCAACTCTTCCGTGTCTTCCAAAAAAAAAAAAAAAAAAAAACAGAAAACTCCCTCAAAAAACTAGTAAATGTCTAGGTAAAATCAGAAATAAGTAGATGAAAAGATGAAAACCAGTAGAAATCAGTGACATAGAAAACAGGAAACAATAGCAAAATTAATAAAACAACCACAGACATTTTAAAAACATATGTTAAGAGGCTGTGGAACTTTGAGTTGACTATTTTCAACATTTAGTCTGGCTTTTGTTTTGGTTCTTATGTTTTCTGTATACAATGTTTCTTTTTTCCCTAGTTGTTTTCCAGATACTTTTCTCCATCTTTATTTATCAGCACTTCTTGGCCATTATCTCTAATATTTTTTACACCCCATTCTTCTTCTCTTATCCTTCTGGAATTTCAGTAACACAAATGATAGGCCATAGTTTGTTTTCCCACAGCTCCTAAATACTGCTTTTAAAGTTTCCTTTTCTTTTTATGTTTCAGCTTTGATAATTTCTGTTGATGTATCTTCAAGTTCACTGTTGATTTCCTCAGTTGTGCCTGATTTCTTCATGAGATTATCAACGAATTCTTCATCACTGGTCTTATATTTCTAAATGTAGCATTTTCTCTGGATTTTTGTATAGCCTCCTTTTGTTTGCTATAATTCCTGTCTTTTCAGGCATGTTGTCTACCTTGTGCATTGGATCCTCTGTCATATAAATCATAATCATTTCATAGTGTCTTATATATTCATCACATCCATGATTTCTTAATCTATATTTTTAAATAATTTATCTTGACAAAAAATTTATTTTTTTTGTTTTGTTTACCTTACAATTTTTGATTCTATAGCACATACTGTGTAGAGAACAGAAGAAAATAAGGTAAACAGCAGTTGTACCTGGGCATACATCACCTTCGGTCAGGCCTGAATGTGGACAGCTGCTTCTAAGCTACTGTTAATTATGCTCAGAGTAGAGACTGCAGGGCTAGAGGATTTTTCTTAGAGTTTCTGCCCTACTCTCAGTTTTCCACAGTTACTGCATACCTGAGCCATGGAGGAGGTCTCTCTGCATGATTTTATCGTCCCATTATGGTTAGACTGTTGATACTTGTTCCTCAAGACTAGGCCTACAGTGGGGCCAAAATGTTTTTTTTTTGTTTTTGTTTTTTAAATTCTCTCAGATCAGGCTAACTAAACCTTAGGCAAGCCCTGTGTACTTTGTCCTGAAGGATAGAGATTCTTCATCATTCCTGCCTCACCTCTCTATAGCAGCTAAATTCTGTCATCCACTTATGATCAGTCTTACATGGGAGAGATATTTCTACCTGATCCTCTTCACTAGCAGAGTCTTCTTGGTATTGGCATACAATCTTGAGCATAGAGGCAGATGACTTTTTCTTTTACCATTCCTCATCAACAACGAATCATGGCTGTGTTGTGGGTTTGGAAGTGCTTTGTACCTATCTCCCAGCAGCAAATGAATTTTATTTTTCGATTCCATCAGAAGCAATGAATTTTGTATGAGTCCTGTGAGTGAAATGATTTGCTGCCTGTGCGCAATCAGCCTTTACATCCTATGAGGAAAGTATCCAGGGAAGCAGGCAGAATTTCAACTCTGTGTGCCACACCTGATTTTACCCCCCAAGTCTGTGCCACGAAGTATCTGTCTCAAGATCGAGGTCCTATTCCCAATGTTTCTCATGAGCACCTGAATGATGTCTGCTGAAAACATCTTGAGATTAGTTGTAAAGTGCCTTTGTTTCTGGGATTCCCAGTTATGACAAATTGATATGCTAGCCTGAACTTGGTCTTTATGAAATTGTGAAAGTATCTATCAGCTGATTTTATCTTACCCACATTTATGATGATTATTTGTTTGTCCCAGGCTCTGGATGTGATACATTCTTTCTCTTCATGGAGGAAATATTTTACATCTTGAAATTCACGGTTTTAAAATGTGCTCTGATGGGCTCAGGAAAAATATGATTTTATAGATTATTTGATTTTTATTTCTTAAATTGTAGACAACTATTTTTTACAGGTTTGTACATGTTAGTGGAAGTAGAACTTTGTTCTGGTATTTTATTCATTCCTTCCTTGGACTTACAATAGTCTGCACACATGTAGAAGTAAGAAATTTTCCATATCATATTGACAAGAAATTGGGCCCTGATTTTAAACAGCATTAATAGAATTAAGACATATGAGACATTTGATGAAAAATTAAAGAGGATAGGATACTGTTTTAGATTTAACACATATTCTAACTAACAATTATGTTTTAGTGTGTATGTAATAGAGTTCATATCGTTTTACGCATTAGTATTTTCTTAGCATCGCTTAAATGGCAATGATTCCTAAAACCAATTAAAACTAAATCAAATATAATCCAGTCTTGCTCTAGCCCCTCCTTAAATTACACACAACTCTAATTTGCACTATTTTATGAGCGGTACCTGCTGGTTTCCAAGTTTTATCTTAACATATGTAATGGAAAATGGTAAGATAGTTCTCCATTTATTTAAGATACAAACTCAACTTTCAAACTATCAGAGGATGTTAGAAAATATATGATGTTCCCAAATGGCCTCAATTACTATTTAGGTATCACTCTATTTTCATCATCTAGAAATTAAAAGATATTTTTCTCTCAAGGAAACACACATTTTATTATTCTTTCAATACCATCTTTGTCTTGTCACTATAGTAAATTATAGTCAACTATAGTCAATTATAGTCAATCATTTTCAGTGATACATAGTTCGATAAATTTTAAGTAATTCTCAGATTATGGTTTAAAGAAGGTGCAGGTCCACAGTTTGTTATTAAACTAAAAATATGCTGAGTATTTATTGTCACTTCTCTAAATCATGCAGTTTTTCAACTAATATTTATTAAGAACCTCTACTGTGCCAAGAACTATGTTAGATACAAGGGACAACGTAATGTAGACAAGTAGATATGGTAGTTTTTTACTTGTGCTTGTCAGTCTAGTGGGATAAAGAAAATGTAAGCAGAAAATAAATGCACTGTAGTAAATGCTACAATGTGGAACACAGTATGATTATTAGGCAGAGAAATAATTGCTGGATTATTCAGTGTGGAGAAATGAACAATCTACCACACTCATTATAGGTTACTCTGCCAGTATCCACATTTTCAGATTCTGGAAGCTACACAGTATCAGGAAAGAGTTCTGAACTTCACTAGATAGATGGAAGGTCCTATTGAAATTTAATTTTAGTTTCTAATATTTCTATAAAATATGTACAATAGCTTGATAATGTGTGATAATTTTTTTTCTAGAATTGACAATATGGTTGATATGTTCTGTGTCTACCTCAATCTTAAGAAGCAATCACTTTAAGAGTTGCATAATTGCAAAATAAAATACAATGAAGTTCCAGGTATGCAGAATGAAGCTTGATATATATGATCACATTTTATATCAAGCTATAGGTTAAGTATCCCTTATCCAAAATACTTGGGACCAGAACTGTTTCAGATTTTGGACTTTTTAAAAATTTTGGAATATTTGCATTGCACTTACCAGTTGAGCATCCCTAATCCAAAAATTCAAAATCTGAAAGTCTCTAATGAATATTTCCTTTCAATGTCATGTTGATGCTCAAAAAGTTTTAAATTTTGGATTTTAAGATTCGAGATACCCAACCTGTAGCTCGTTCTGAAATGTGAGCATGTATATGTTCATTGTTTATTTTTATTTATTTTTATTTCCAATAAGCTGTGTAATAAAGCTGTTGACTTGTAGAAAGGCAAACTGAAAAGGGATTTTTTTTTAGCTGAGCTCGGGCCGTCAAGGCTGCAGTGAGCCGTGATCCTGCCACGGCACTCCACCCAGGGTAACAGAGTGATACCCTGTCAAAAAAAAAAGAGAGAAAGAAAGAGAGGAAAGAAAGAAGGAAGGAAGGAAGGGAGGAAGGAAGGCGAGAGAGAGAGAGAGGCAGAAAGAAAGAAAGAAAGAAAGAAAGAAAGAAAGAAAGAAAGAAAGAAAGAAAGAAAGAAAGAAAGAAAGAAAGAAAGAA
>NW_012116855.1:3746306-3749814 GCF_000951035.1 Colobus angolensis palliatus | reverse complement strand
GGAAGGAAGGAAGGAAGGAAGGAAGGAAGGAAGGAAGGAAGGAAGGAAGAAAGGAAATATGTACAGAGCAGGAGCTAAGAAGGTAAATTGGTCAGAGAAGATACCTCAGAGGAGATGATATTTGAGTAGTATTTTAGCAGGAACCTGAATGATGATCAAAATCAGCTTGCTGCAGGAATATTGTACTGTAAAGTCTCTAAACAAGTGTGTGCTTAATACTTGTAATTTATAATGAAATGCATAATTTAGCTCCAATATAGAAAATAAGAGTGTGGTAGATGTTAATCTGCAGAAATTATCAAGGGACATATCATGTAGGAACTCGTAGAACATTCTGAGGAGTTTTGCTGTTCTTCTAATTGCTGCAGAAAACCATTGAATATTTTTTATCAGAAAAATAGAGGCTCTGAGTTATAATTTAATCAGCTTAGTTTTAACAAACTCCTACTCATGACCAGGAATTTTGTGTGAAGCAAGGATACAAAACATACACATGACTGACACCCTATCTTCAAATAGTTGAGTCTATTGGTTTTGAACTCTCTTTCAGATAGCCTTAGGGATCTGAGGACTGTAACGTGAACCCTAGTGGTGCACAGAGTGACATCCTGTAATGTATTTGATTTCCCAGGGAGGTTCTTGGAGTCATGATCTTTAAGGGTTGTGTGTTTTCAACTGATGAACAGAAATAATTGCAATCTCCTACCGCCTCTCTTAACACAGAAACTAACAAAAAAAAAGATTTCCCAGCAAAATATAACATTATAAATTTAGATAACAAAAGTTTTATCCTAATCTCATGCAATTTATAATTACAGTAGACATTATTATTGATTATGTAATAAGATTAATTCTAATATCTACTCTTTTACTTATTCTGATTTTAAAATAACTGAATTCCTTAAAGAAAGCTGAAGGTATTTTCTAATGGGTCAGGTAATTTTTAGTGTAAGATAATTCTAACGCTTCTACTTGAGTAGTATGAAAAATCTCTTTCTTCTCTGTTTTTTGTTTTGTTTATAAAAATATTTACAAATGACTAGCATTATGAATAAAATTTCAGCAACAAAAGAGAAATAAGAAAAATTCTCTGCTAGTATGCTTCCCTTTTTTGGTTCTTAGTGTTTTCAGATAGGGACTTGTTTTACCGCAAGTCTTTAGTATCCCTTACAAAGTACAAATATAATTCAAATTGTATTACTGCTTGTGTTTGTGTTTTAATTATCATGGGAGAGAATGAAAAAGAAGAGTAAACTCTTGAAAATAAGAGCTGGATGTTTTCCCTGAAGCCATAGAATAATATGCTAAGGTAAATAAATAATATTCATCATTTTCTTTCATTTGTAATTTCACATATAGTATAATATATATGCAACTTCAAAAGATAGCAGATATGAGGTTTAAGAAAATAATTTGGTAAATGTAGTTTTCCCTTTTTTCCTCATTATCATATATCATTGCAAGTCTGCGTTATAATTTAGGGACAATAATAACTCAAGAAAAATACATTGTTTTCTAAAGGTTAAATGAAAAGCAGGGTAGATACACCAAAAACTTCTAAAACTATTAAGCTAAAAGTGGGAAGCTGTCCCAAACCCAGAAATTCTAATCATTCAAATAGCATACTTACTTTGAGTATAATTTTAAATAAAAATGATTTAGTAGTACAGTGGCCATGAGAATGTGCCTCTCAGACATCCAACTACAGAAACCTAATTGGCCAAAGGCCCTAGTAACTAACTCTAAAATCCATCACTGCATTTGTTGTCAGGCCACATATCCTCTGGACTGACCCCAGCCATTGACTGAGCATTGTAGTGATGCTATGGCAGATCCTTCTCTAGTATTCATGATACTTCTCTCAAGGTCAAACTTTGGTCAACCATTCCCTGGCAGTCCTGTAGTCTATGATGCTCCTATTCACCTTGTTGTCTTCTCTATTTCCCTCAGGGTTGCAGTTCATCACAGCCTGATGTCTGTCCCATCTTCGGCAGTTTCCTTCCCATTTTCTCTCATAGATATATTTTAAATACAATCCTTGCATCTTTAATCATATTTTAATATGCTCAGAAAATTAGCATGATTTCCAAAATAGCTCTCTTAAAATGCCAAAATAAGCATTATTGCCATTTGATGAAGAAAATAAGAGATGATTCAATGGCTTTCTGGATTACATGTGACCAAAATGACAGGTCATTGGTGAAAAGCAAATCTCAACCAAAAATAACATTTTCTTCAGTCATCAATTCTCATTTCATATGAGCTAGATAAAAAAACCTAACATTCAGTGAAAAAATGAATTAATAAACTTATTGCCCCAATTTCCTTTACATGAAAAGCAATTTAAAGAAATAGTCCACAGACACTAGATCTATGGAATGGAGTAATAACAATCAAAAGCAAAAAGTTACAAAAAGAAAAAGAGCATGTTATTACATGTATGGCATTAAATCAATATATTGATGGTCAAGTCCATCCAGTTTTCGGTAATTTCAATCATCTTAATGTATGAGTTGGATGACCTGTCATATCAGTCAACACAATGATCTTGATTAGAGCTTGGTGGATCTGTCACTGCTGCTAGACTGAGGGGAACGCTTCACAGGGTCATTGACCTCTGATAGCCTTTGGAAAGATTCGTAAGTACCCACATGATGGGCAAGGGGAAAAATATCATACAAGCACCTATGTACGTATACATATTTTATATATTAAAATGTACTTATTTTTATATTGATGATTTTTTGAATGCAATATGAAGAATATTTCTCTATGAACTTAAGTGATTATTGAAAATATATTCCCTCATTGAATCCTCTGTGGAAGAACATGCTCAGAGAAGTTACGTACCTTAATCAGGTCACACTGTTATATTGGTGGGGATAACGGCATTACCTTCTTCATAGACTTGTTGTGATCACGAAATTCATTAATCCAGGAATCATACTTAGAATGGGGGCAAACATATTGTAAGCCTCAACTTGTGGCCGACATTATCATTCGTGTAATTATCGTTGAGCCCAGTCTCTGTTTCTACACTTTCCACAACGTAGTTTTACTAGTTTTGTAGTTTATTAGTCCCCCAGTAAAATTTGCGTGTCTTGACCAACAAGGCACAGTTTTTCACAATGAATTCTTGGAAGAAAAATAGTAACATGGATATAGTTTTTTTCTTATTTATATGTGTGTGTGTGTGTGTGTGTGCATTGTATTTTCCTACAATAATATAAAAATTGTTTTATTATTATTGGCTCTAGATGGTAGTGCATTTATGTTGTTTTTCACAATGTCAAAGACACCCAACCAGAGTAAATAAAAAATAAGGCAGCTAACTATGTTCTTCAGCCACTTATCAGGCAAGGCTTGTAGGAATGAACTTGTTGATTGTAAATCAATGTAGAGAATACACATGAAGCCGGGCGCGGTGGCTCAAGCCTGTAATCCCAGCACTTTGGGAGGCCGCGACGGGCGGATCACGAGGTCAGGAGATCGAGACCATCCTGGCTAA
>NW_012116855.1:3720219-3746046 GCF_000951035.1 Colobus angolensis palliatus | reverse complement strand
AATACACATGAAGATTAACCTTGGTGTTTGTTTTGCTACATTGTGCTTCTCTTAGAAAACGTTACAGTGGGATTCACTAATAAGAAATCGTGCCTGGGTGTGGTTGCTCATGCATGTAATCCCAGCACTTCGGGAGGCTGAGGCTGGTGGATCTCTTGAGCCCAGGAGTTGGAGACCATCCTGGTCAATGTGGAGAAACCGTGTCTCTACAAAAAAAAAAAAAAAGAAAAAAAGAAAGAAAGAAAGAAAAATTATCCAGGTGTGATGGCGTGTAGCTGTAGTCCCAGCTATTGGGGACGTTGAGGTGGGCGGATCACTTGAGCCCAGGTGTAGGAGGTTTCATTGAGTCAAGATTGTGCCATTGCGTTCCAGCCAGGGTAACAGAGTATAACCCTGTCTCAAAAAAAGTAAAAATAAAAAATAAAAATAAATAAACAAATAAATTTTGCTTTTTTATTTAAATGACTTTTTAAAACTATTTTTACATGGCATATATTAGTTGAATCATAAGGGTTGGAGAATATTCAATAATTAATTTAGAACCAAATTATTTATTAGAAAGAACTAAAAATTATATATATTTGTGTTCAACAAATCTTGAAGACTATTGAAAAATAAAGTATGATAGGAAAACATGCGCAATTCTCTGAATCTGCTTTAGTTTCCTTATTTAATTTGAATTTTACCCATGGGAAGACTGTCACCCTTCAAAGTACAATTATGTTTCAACTTTTTTTATCTCTTATTTTAGGTTCAGTGGTACATGTGCACATTTGTTATACAGGTAAATTGTGTGTCACAGAGGTTTGGTGTACAGATTATTTCACCACTCAGGTAATAAGCATAGTACCCAATCGGTAGTTTTTTTATTCTCATCCTCCACCCTCCTTCCTCCCTCAAGTAGGCCTCAGTGTCTGTGACTCCTTTTTCCTGTTTTGTTTTGTTTTGTTTTGTTGGAGGCAGAGGCTTGCTCTGTGTTGCCCAGGCTGGAGGGCAGTGGCGCGATTTCGACTCACTGCAACCTCCACCTCCCTGCATCAAGCAATTCTCTTGCCTCAGCAACCTGCGTAGCTGGGATTACAGGTACCCACTACCATGCCCAGTTAATTTTTGTATTTTTAGTAGAGACAGGGTTTCACCATGTTGGCCAGGCTGGTCTCGAACTCCTGACCTCAAGCGATCCACTTGCCTCGGCCTCCCAAAGTGCTGGGATTATAGGCATGAGCTATTGCACCCAGCCTGTGATTTTCTTCTTTGTGTCCATATGTACTCAATGTTTAGCTCCCACTTAAAAGTGAGAACATGCAATATTTAGTTTTCTGTTCCTATAGTAATTTGCTTAGAATAATGGCCTCCAGCTCCATCCATAGTGCTGCAAAGGACATGATATCATTTTTATAGCTATGAATATGTAGTATACCATCATATATAGATACCACATTTTCTTTATCCAGTCTACCATTGATGGGCATTTTGCTTGATCTCATGTCTTTGCTATTGTGAATAGTGCTGTGATGGACATATGTATGCATGTGTCTTTATGGTAGAACAATTTATATTCCTTTGAGCATATACCCCATAATGGAATATCTAGGATGAATAGTAATTCTGGATTGAATTCTTTGAAAAATCACCAAATTTCTTTCCACAATGGTTGAATTAATTTACACTCACACCACCAGTGTTTAAGTGTTCTCTTTTCTTTACAACCTTGCTAGCATCTGTTATTTTTGACTTTTCAGTAATAGTCATACTGACTGGTGTGAGATTGTATCTCATCTTGGTTTTGATTTGTGTTCATCTAATGATTAGTGATGTTGAGTATTTTTTCATATGCTCATTGCCTGCAAATTAGTAGCATTCCTATACATAAACAACATCAAATCTGAAAGCCGAATCAAGAATTCAATCCAGTTCACAATAGTCGTAAAAAGAATTAAATACCTAGTAATACAGCTAACTAGGGAAAATAAACGATCTCTGCAATGAAAATTACAAAATACTGCTCAAAGAAATTAGAGGTGACATAAACAAAGGCAAAAACTTTTCATGCTCATGGATAGGAAGAATCAATATTGTTAAAATGGCCATACTGCCCAAAAGAATTTACCAATTCAATGCTATTCCTATCAAACTACCAATGACATTGTTCACGAATAAGAAAAAATTATTTTAAAATTCATATGGAAACAAAAAAGAGCTTGGACTGTCAAGACAATCCTAAGCAAAAGGAAAAAGGCTGGAGACATCACGCTACCCAACTTCAGACTACTCTACAAGGCTACAGTAACCAAAAGAGTATGGTACTGGCACAAAAACAGACATAGAAACCTATGGAACCGAATAGAGAGTACGGAAATAATGCCACACACAAACAACTATCTGATCTTTGACAAAGTTGACAAAAACAAGCAAAAGGGAAACAACTCCCTGTTCAATAAATGGTGCTGGGATAACTGGCTAGCCATGTGAATTTGGACCCCTTCCTTATACCATATACAAAAATTAACTCAAGATAGATGTAAAATTACAACTACAAAACCCAGGAAAATGACCTAGAAAATACCGTTCTGGACATAGGATCTGGCAAAGATTTCATGACAAAGGCACCAAAAACAATTGCGACAAAAACAAAAATTGACAAATATAAATTAAATTTTACCTACTTTTTTTTAAATTTAATTTTTACCTAATTAAAAAGCTTCTTCCACTCAGCAAAAGAAACTATCAATAGAGTAAACCACTGACAGAATGGGAGAAAATATTTGCAAACTACATATCTGATGAAGGTCTAATATCTAGAATCTATAATGAATATAAACAAATCAACAACAACAAGCAAAAAAACACAACATCATGAAAAGGTGGTCAAAGGACATAAATAGACAATTTACAAAACAAGACATACACAAGGCCAACAATCATATGAAAAAATTCTGTTTCTTTGAGACAGAAACTGCACGAGTGTATCTTTTTGTTCAATAACTAGTTTACTTATTAAGGTTCATGTTGCACTTTCCAACTATCTTAACAGTAGGCATTAGAGATGACACTGTGAAGGTTACAGAAACTATTACTGAAATGCCTTTCTCAGTATTGTGCCAACTGCAGCTTTTGAGAGTGTACAAGACCTGGGGTTGTGGCAAGAGAGATGACAGATGATTAGAGGGAGAAAGCAAAGGAAAGGGAACCGAAAAGAAGAAAATAGAGAGAATCTGGCAGACATCCCACATCACTGTGTTTACAGGGATATCCCTCAACCATCTATGTCTACGTCTGCACTGTTAAGCAGCATGAGTGCAATTCTGCCTTGAAACACAGATCAAGTTACTTGGCCAATCCTGTCTCTTCTCTGTCAAATATTTCACTGATTCTGAACTCTGTGGACAGTTTAAAGCTGTCCTATGCCAGAGTTAGCTCAGGCCTGTCTTCTTCTGATTAACAAGAAGGAAATGGTTAAAATTGTCTTCCTGAGTGAGTGAAGCTAGAAAGATTCTTGCTGTAATGACTTCTGTCACTTAATGCTTCAGTATATTCCCACTTTTCTCGAACCTTTTTTTCAAGTCAGAATTTGTGCTATGAGATACAAATGCTTATACTTGTAGATATCAATGACTGCAATGTGATCATAAGAGCTGAACTGATCATTCACAGATTTAGAAAATGAGATGGCTCAGAATAATTTAATTGACTAGTCTCTGAAAAAAAGTGTCTGCAATTTTATAGTGATCTTTTTTCTTGTAAATTGAAGGTATTTTTAGTGAATTTATTAATGAAATATCTTAATTTTGTTTCCAGTTTTATTTTCCAGCAGATTTCAGAAAAATAAATCATTTGACGTAGTAGAAGGAGACAGAAGCTAAGAAACTTGTGTCTGATCAACAATAATAGTAACTAATTGCAAGTCTGTAGGCTGGTTCTTACTCTTTGAGCTGTAACACTTTGGAACTAGACTAACTCATCTCTTGGGTCCCTTTCAGCTTTTAAATTATATGATTATAAAATGATACTTCTTTCTCTTATTCCCTAAAAATGTGGGCTGTTACTAGGTGATACTACAAAAAGCAGATAGAAGCATGATATATTGAAAAGAGTATAGTATCATCAATGTGTGGTTTTTGAATCAGCTTCTTTACCAAATGGCTGCAGGGTGGTGAATAAGTCCTTTAAACTTTTCTTTCTCATCTATAAAATGTAGATAATAGAGTACTCTTGCTAGAGTTGAAAGAAGACGCTTTAAAGAAAAAAAAAAATCTGTGAAAGCAAAGCTTTCTGGAACAGGAAACTATTGATTACTTCAATAAATATTTTAATGTATCTCAAAATCTCAAATCTGCTACTTACTATTATCCGTATAGTCTTCTAACTATGGAACGTTCTAAGCCACATCTATAAGCATGCATTTCTCTCCAGAAATTATAGTTTATGTTTTCTTGAATGTAGGGTACTTTCGATTTTCTAGAGATGGGATTTTTTTTAAACTATCCTTTAACATGTTCTGATCTAATAATTTTAGATACTCTATTCTAAATAAGCCCTCCTCTTACCCACCTCCAAATTGTTACCATTACTACTCTTACCCCTAATGCTCCCTTTTTTCTTGACCTAACTCAAGAGTTTTCACATTTCAGAATTGCATTCATTTTTAAATAAATGCCTATTTTTTCCATGATGTAATTAATCACAATCTCAGGTAATTATGATCTATGTCTCGTTGGACTCCAGTAACTTTTTGATAGTACAATTTTTTACAGTCTGTCGATAACATTCTTAGTTGTATCTATTCATATTAGCTACTTAAAAGATGTCTTCTGCAGACCCATCTGCAGAAGATGCTGAGGCAGGAGGATTGCCTAAGTCCAGGAGTTTGAGTCCAGCCTTAGCAACAAAGACCTCATCTCTTTAAAAAGCAAATAAAATGTAACAAACCTGCACGTTATGCACATGTACCCTAGAACTTAAAGTATAATTAAAAAAAAGTAAATAAAATGTTAATAAAATTAGATGCCCAATACTTAAAAAAATACTAGCATACTAGCAGACTCTTCTAAACCACAGTTTTTAAACTTATTAACTTGAGATCATTTTAGCATTTCAATACGGTTACAAAAATGATACAAATAGTTCCCAGATACCATTCACCTATTTTCTCCTACTATACACATTTTGGCATAATCATAGCAAGGGATAAAACTAGGATATTAAGTGTGTGTAGTACTAGTAACTAAACTACACAATATTTTCAGATTTCACTTTTTTTGTTTTTTGATTAATGCCTGTTTTTCTGTTCCAACATCCAATCCAGAATGCCACATTGAATTTAGGCATCATATCCTTTTAATTATTGAATTATTTATTTACATAAGTATAGCATTGTGACTATTTTGTTCTATGATCTGATACGATTTGGGTCTGTGTCCCTGCCCAAATCTCATGTCGAATTGTAATTCCCAATGTTGGAGGAGGGGCCTGGTGGGAGGTGATTTGATCATGGGAGCAGATTTCTACCTTGCTGTTCTCATAGTAGTGATTGAGTTCTCATGAGATCTGGTTGTTTATGAAAGTGTGTAACACTTTCTCCTTTTCTCTCTCTTCCTCCTGCTCCCAGCGTGTAAGACTTGCTTGCTTCCCTTTAGCCTTTTGCTATGATTATAAGTTTATTGAGGCCTCCCCAGAAGCAGAAAACTGTCCAGGTTGCAACATCATGGCCAATTAAACCTCTTTTCTTTATAAATTAACCAGTCTTAGGTAGTTCTTAATAGCAATGCAAGAATGAGCTAATACATGAGCTATTATCCAACACCATTTTTATTTACTTTCAAGTTTAATCACTGAAAAATCTTTAAGGTTGGTTTCTATGACCTTTGGACATACTGTAATCCAGTTTTAAGTACTTCTGTATTTTCTGAAACCACACATGTTGCAGGCTCATCTTATGTTTTCCTTTCCTTGGCTGTAGAATCTACTATTTCTTCAAGAAACCCTAAATCATTTTATAGAATATTGGTATTTGGTAACCAAGTAACCAAATGAGTGCTTGTCGTGCTCATTATCACTGTGGTATTATTGCTTCTAGGCCCTTTGAGTGAACAAAGCTAGGAAATATATGTATGTTACTAACATATGTACATGCACATACACATTTGCAACTATATGTGTGTGTATGTATTTAAATACATATTTTAAACCACAAGTTCTTAATAATACCTATGATTCCAATTCAATACCACTCCAGTGTTCACTTTAGTCTTCCCCTTTTCTTATTTATAACTTTTCTCTGTAATAGGAAAAACAGCTAGCTCATATTAAATATATTTACTTATTTGTTCAAACCTAGCATACACATAATGTACATTAGAATTACTGACGCAGAGCCTTGTGAGAAAGGAATGTATTAACTACAATATAGTATTTGTGCACAGTTCTTTTACTCTTTAGCCTTATTGTAAAATACTACTTTCTAAGTTGCCTGGGTTAGTTATCTTACTTCTCACTGTAAGGAGTATAGTGTGGCTATAATTTATTGATAATATAGTTAGGTTTAATAGTTATTGTTTGTGTTCAGTTCCCTAATTCTCATATTAATTTTTTAGAGACACACAGTAAAATTCACTCACTGTGGTAGGCAGGCCTTTGACAAATGCATACAGTTCTGTATTCATGACAATAGTTCCAACATGCCAAAAATTCCCTCGTGCTGCCAATTTGTAATTAGCTCCCCCTTTCATCCCTAATCTCTGGCAACCACTAATCTGATTTCTGACCTTACAGTTTTGCTTTTTCTAGACTGTTATATAAATAGAATGATACAATATGTAGCCTTTTGACTCTGGCTTCCTTCACTTTGCAAAATATATTTAAGATTCATCTCTTTTACTGCATTCTTCAATAGTGTTTATTATTATTATTACTGAGGAGTATTTCATGATATGAATGCAAATAATTAGTTTATCCATTGCTATGCTTTTGATATTTGACCCCTCCGAATGCCATGCTGGAAGCTGATCTTCAGCCAGGTATATATACACATATGCATACACTTTTCTTTTTTTTAGATGAGTCTTGCTCTGTTGCCCAGTCTATAGCGCAGTGGTACAATCTCGGCTCACTGCAACCTCCACCTCCTGGGTTTGAGCAATTCTCCTGCCTCTGCCTCCTGAGTAACTGTGATTACAGGCATTCACCACCACGCCCAGCTGATTTTTGCAATTTTTGTAGATACGGGGTCTCACCATCTTGGCCAGGCTGGTCTTGAACCCCTGACCTCAAGTGATTCACCTGCCTCGGCCTCCCAAAGTCCTGGGATTACAGATGTGAGCCACCGTGCCAGGTCTTATTTTTCCAATATTTAATTGATTTTGTTTCTAACTGTTAAATTTTGAGAATTCTGTATATAATCTAGATAGCAGTTTCTTGTCAGAAATGTGATTTGTAAATACTTTCTCCTGATCTGTGATTTGTCTTTTAATTTTCCTAACCATGAATATGTATGCAGCAAAGCTAATCAAGACATACTCCTAAGTCTTAACGAAGCACAGTGTGCAGAGTGAGGGGGTTACTGCAAACCCCCTAACTATGAGTATGTATGCACGGGTGTGTACTTGTGTGTGCGCTATTAATGGCACGAGAGTGACTCTCCAAAGAAGTCACAAAAATGTTTCATCAGAAGAAAAGCCAGCTACAAACATCAGCAAGGTCAAGCTTCAGACAGTACCTGTTAACTATATGTTTTCCTGATAGCCTCTTTTCTCCTTCTTCCTGACCCTTTGACCTAGGCTCTGAATGGTAAAGCTGGTAAGGAAGATAGGAGTCAATCCTCCTTAGTCAGGGAGCAGGCGGTGCATCGCCAGCTTTTCTTAGGAGTTAAAACAACTTTGTATTAAGTGAGAATTGATGGTTATTACATGGGACTAAGCATCTAAGTATTGAACAGTACTTAAGTGTGATTTTTCTTCTCTAAATTGCCATAAAAATGTTTATAATCAATGCATGATTTGAAAATTGATAGGGCCATCTTATTTTCAAGCAGAGAAGGGGGCATGAATGAATAAATTTTGCACAGATAGTGAAAAACAAAATGAGTTGCTTTTTGAGTATACGTAACTATTCCTGTATGTTCAGTATGTTGCTGTAATTTCTAAAAGAAATGCTACATTTCTTTTGATGTGCTCTTTTGCAAGAATGTGACATAATTTATTTTACTCCTACTCCTTGGTCTTTAGGTTATTTTAAATCTTGTGTTGTTACAAATAATTCTAAATGATTAACCTTATATGTATATTATTTTTAAGAAATCCATCTGCAAGAAAATTTATGTGAGATACCAGAGGCAAAATTTTTGTGCATTTATAATTTTGGAGACATTGTTTCAACTATTTGGTCTGTTCTCCAGATGATTCCACACATAGATTTTAAATACATTTAGTTTTGAATTCATTTATCATATGTTATATTCCCAACAACATTTTAGTGTATTTCCAGGTTTCCTTGTCTACTCCAAAATTTACATCTGTATGTATTATGTTGTACTATATCAATTAGCTTACTTTATAATATACACATTGAACTTATACAGACTGAGAATCCCTTATCTGAAGTGCTTGGAGCCTAAATGTCTTAGATTTTTGAGTCTTTCAGATTTTGAAATATTTGCATTGTACTTAGCATCCCTAATCTGAAAACTTAAAATCATAAATGCTGCAATAAGCATTTCTCTGGAGTGTCATGTTGATACTAAAGAAGTTTTTGACTTTGGAGCATTTTTAATTTTGTATATTTTAATTATGGAGGCCTGTATATGGTTTTTAAGTAAAAAGTCAGGTAAAGATAATACAGCTCTTTAACTCTGTTGTTCTTACTTTTCGGAATTTCAAAGAATTGTTCTTGCTTTTCTGCACATTACCTTTTGAACTACTGAAGTCAGGAAATGGGGCTTAATAATGTTTATACTTAATGTAATACATAATACGTGCCTATTGCCTAAAATATTCTAAGTAGATAATTGAATGTTTTCTGGATTTAGTTGAAATAAATCCAGTTCTGGATAAGCTACGACTTATTTTTAAATCGTAGCACCACAAAACCCATCTTCCATCTAGACAATTAGACAAGGGATGCCAGTTTGAACTTTTCTATCTAGATAGCATACAACTGTCAAGCAAGAGAGAAGGCAATATGGTTTGGATGTTTGTCCCCTCCAAATCACATGTTGAGATGTGACCTTTAAGGTTGGAGGTGGGGTCTAAGTGGGTGTTATTGAATTATGGAGGTGGATCTCTCATGAATGGTTTAACATCATCCTTTTGGAATTGAGTGAGTTCTCACTCAGTTCCTGCAAAATCTGGTTGCTTAAGAGCCTGGGAACTCCCTTTTTCCTCTCTTGCACCCTCTCTCATTATGTGATATACCTGCTCCCACTTCACCCTCTGCCATGAGTGACAGCTCCCTGAGGCCTCACCAGAAGCTGAGCAGATGGCAGTGTCATGCTTGTAAAGACTACAGAATCATAGCCAATTAAATCTGTTGTCTTTATAAATTATCCAACCTCAGGTATTTCTTTAGAGTGGTGCAAAAAAGGACTTACATAGAAAGGAAGCTGTGAAATGATGGAAACTCACAGAACTGACATGATATTGATAAGGGAGAGGCAGTTACATTTCTGGAGAAACATGTTGGTTGAATTAATGTAGCATTTTCAGACTCACACAGCTCTTTCCTAGTAAACTAACTGTAAGCATTTATATCCTATTGTATCACCAATCAACAATAAACTAAAATAAATCCTTTGTTTTTGCTGGGTGTGCAATCATTTCTTATTTTGCTGAGAACAGGACTCTCGTTTTCCCTCAACAATCCCCATTTCTCATCTTCAGTTTACATAGTTATTTTAAACCTGATGTGAACCCTAGTTCCAGAGTTGGGCATAAAACCCAGGCTTCGTTAATCAAATCCCAAACCCTGTCTTTAATGAATGACTTATTAATCTACATGACTTGAGACAGCCCATTCAGGGATGACTATCCTCAATTCAAGTACCGTTGAAATTAAAGAAGATGAACATTTGTCTCTCACTTATACACTGTGGGAATGCAGGACTAGAACACTGGGGGGGTTGATCATATTGCAATAGCTTGTCTGAAAATTTAAACAAGACACAAAGAAGAATAAATCAGAATCAGAGGGCAAGATTACTACTCCAGATGTCATCATTTGAGCCCCTGGATCCAGCAGTGAGTTTTCATTTAGGTATGCCAATAATGTTATTAGCAAAAAGACTCAAGTTAGTATGTCTTGAATTTGCTGTTGCTTTCAACCAAACACGTTAATCAATACATGTCATTTTAGAAACATACTTGAAATTATTCTTGAGCTGTTTTGTTCACAAGGGCATGAAGGCATGGGTGTGAATATGGGTGTCGTTTGTTTCACAAAACAAATTATATATTTTTTCTAAATATTCAGCAGAGTAATCTGAATTTCCTGGCAATGTTATTCGCCCCTGATGGAATTATACAAAAATACTTGCCTAAATCATTTTTTAAAAGAAATATTCATATATCTTCCGTTTGAAATTTTTTTTGTTGTTTGGTGATTTGCATACAACCTTTCTTATCTCCTACAAAAATCTGAAGAATCATAAAGCTGACATTTCATGCCTTAAATTTCAGCACTGTGAAAATCTCTATAAAACATATTTTTGGAGGCCAAGTTGCCAGTTGGATTGAGAGAGTCATCCTAAAATATCTAGAGTTTTCTTTGAAGTCAAATATATATATACACATATATATGCATATATACACATATATACATATATACACATATATACATATATACACACATATATATTTGCTGGAGACTTCAAGGAATACTCTAGATATTTTAGGATATATATATATATATAATCCTATATATATTTAAATATATATCTTAATATATATATTTATTTTATATATGTAATAGCAATTAAAAAGATTATAGAGAAGTTGATAATTTTTCAATTTTTTATATAGAAAGCTCTAACTATTGGTACTTCAGTAGGACTATTCTGTGTGGCAACATCCAGTAGGTCTATGTTGATAAAAAAGCAGAAATGGAAGTGAAACAACTGCACCAAAGATGCTGATGGTAGAACAGTTCTTGATGTTCCTAAAGCTTTAGGGCAGCTTACAATAGGATCATATGATTTACGATAGTATACATGTGCTGGTGACCAGAAATTTCTTGAATTTGTTTCACTGTTTCACTACTGAGTGCCAGTTATGCCAGGATATGCTACTGCAACATTCAAGAAACATGTGATTTGCAGGCAGCATTAAATAAATGTCAAATTAAAAAATATATGAGCCACTTATTTATTTCCAGAAATGCATACAAGGTATGCAATTGAAAATATGTGTGTAAACATCCTATCTGGTATTTCCGAATGATAAAACATCACCTTTTGTGTACTTCTGCCTTGGTGCTCTTGCTGTCTAGGCAAACTGTCAGTTCCTATGACAAAGACACAGACAACATCTGCCACATTCTTTGAGCCAGTAAAAACAGCCATTTAAAGAAACAAAGAGAATGAAAATAATGAGCAATGATGATTGTTTTTTCTCCATTATCTTTTGTTTTAAATTTGATTTCCCTTTGGTCTCAGGTAGATTGTTTGCACTATAAAGTGATCCCATTAAGCAATCAAACAATAGGACTGCACCTGCCAGCTATCACAGCAAAGACAGGGAAGACCCACACCCCACATCAACTCTTCTCTGACAAACACGTATCAACTCATTATATTATCTTGGAACTGATCAGCCAAGGAAATAGTAGTTGTTTGGTTCCATTTATGAAAAGTATGAGTGCACCTGCTTTAAGAGTTTTGTATGTGCTATTGTTCCCTGCAGGCTTATATAACAGGAATTTAAAGTACAAGTTAGAGGTTGTAAAAAGGCATTTTTTTCACAAGATGCCCTATAAAACATGGCATTAATGTTTACTCTTTAATGTTATTCATTAGTCTTGTGAAGATTTAAGATATAAAAGTACCGTAAGTAAGGTAACATGGGTGTATAAAGGTGTACAAATACCTGACCCCAGTGTCTCAAATTATAATAACTCTGAGGGGATATCTCAGCTTCAAAGTCCACACAGGATTGGCTCAGGCCTTGCGGCCACTATACAGAGCCCACGATCTCATTCTGTCCAATTTTTGTTTCTTCTCTTCTTTGATACACTTCCTTCAACAGCCAGGAAGGTCATTGGAAAAGGGCTGTCTTAGAAATGAGGCATAATGTTTTGGGGCAGCTTCCTCCAACTCAGGCAACTCCTAAGGAGCTTGACAGCTGGGTCCTGTGGGAATACATCCTAAATTCCTAAAAGCTACACCTGAGCTTGGGCTCACAATATCCATGAAACCAGTGTAATAGCTTAATATTCTGCCAAAGTATTGCTAGCCACTTTAGCACTATATGTTATGGGTAGCTTATTCTTGATGTTGACATTTCAGACTGTGTGTAATGAGTGTTATTGGCTGAGGAAACTTGACTAAATTTTTATCATTTAAGCAACAGCCCTGGGAGGGAGAATGAAGGCTCTTTGTGGTATGTGGCATGTATTACTGATTTTTCTGGCTTAAGTGCCAAGAACAATAACTAGCACTTAGATTTGACAGATATTTGTGAAGTTAATGAGTGACAAGGATGGAGAAGTTAGTAACTAACACTTTTTTCATACTTACTGTGAACCAGGCAGTGTTCTACATTCTTTGCATATTTAATATTTTTAGCCCTTGCAGCATTGCATTGAGACAGGCACTACTGAAACTTAAGCCACTGTGATACAGGCTAGTTAGTGAGCTTCCCATGACCGCTCAGGTAGTATGTGTTGCAGCTGGCATTTAAACTCTAAGTCTCTCACTACAAAGCCTGTACTCTAAACTACATGCATCTATCTGTGACCATTATGCTTCACTTTGCTTATAAGGACTTTTTGCCCATATCTGGGGCTAGATTCCCTAATCCAGTGATGAAGAAAATGTTATTTATCAGGAATTACAAACTATTTGTAATAAGAGCTTACAGAGTTTTTTTGACCAAATTTGAATATCTTAATGGAATTGCACTCATGTATGTCAATCATATATCTCTGAAGGTATTTGAATGTGATGCTGCTAAAGATTTTTCAGATTGTCCCTTCTGACACACGTGCTCACCTATAGGTGCTGAGATCTGGAACACAACAATTCCAACAATCACCTCAGCCCATAGGCCATCTTTTCTATGGTGTTGCATTAGGGCGATTGATTCTTTCCCTATTTTTGCACTGAAGGTCCCGCAGCTTAGGAACTTTCTTAGTTGTAGGCTAACTGGAATGGTTTCTTACTCTATATTATACCCTCTTTCTTCTTGCTAATGTCATTGCCTCCTACATCTATTTGACTTGAGAAAGTCAAATAGAAGGAAGAAGGGATGAAATGAGAAATGTCCTCTTGGCCCACGTTCAGGAAGAATAATTGACAGTGAAAGAAGGAGGAGTTTAGAATCTCCAGGTCTTACAGTAAAAGTGTTGTGAGTCCCTTGAATGAGTGTTGGCTATAGCCCAGCTGAGTACGCCCACTGCAGCCAGAAATTTTCAGAAATCCCTTGTACCACTTTCTTGCTTCTCTAACCTTTCCATCCCTCAGTCTTCTATATTCCAAAAAAAAAAAAAAAAAATTGCTTAAAGCTTCTTTTTCCTGGAATCACCATTCTTTCATAATTGCTAAGCATACATATCAATAGTTAGAATTATGTCTGCCCTTAAGTGTGATCATATTATTTTTCATAAAAATAGTTCAGATCGTAGGGTTTTACAAGCCCTGTTTCATTTTAACATGACATTTTCTTTTCTTTTTTTTCTCTCTCTCTCTTTTTTATTTTTATTTTTTATTATACTTTAAGTTCTAGGGTACATGTGCACAATGTGCAGGTTTGTTACATATGTATACATGTACCATGTTGAGCATTAGGAAATATACCTGATGTAAATGAGGAATTAATGGATGCAGTACCATGCCATTTTCAAAGTAAAGTATAAAGGTGTTATTTTTGTTTAAAATGTGTGATGTCAGTAATGATTTAATGATGTTAATACCTTATTGTTAGAAAAAAAGAAAACAACTTATTAGGCAACACTCTTGTCAACAAGATAATTCTGGTTAAACAATGTTGAAAGGAGTGTTTCAAGCCAAAATCAATAAAAACATAGAAAAACATGAAAGATGACTAATGAGAAAATCAAGTCCTTTACACTTTGATGAATGCTGTCAGAAAGTGCCAAAACTTGCAATGTATTATCAGATTAAAAAGAGCATGAAACATTCAGAAAAACTAATTAGGGAAAACTGCACAACCACAGAAGCAACTTGAAAATGGCTGATGGGATAATTATGTTGAATAGTCAAAGAAACCAAAAGTCTGAGGTTTATGATATTGGCTTTATCAGTGATCTAAGGTGACACTGGGGACTTGAATACCAGAATTGAGTACACCAGTTAAATATATGTTAGAATAACTTTAAATTATATTGAAGAGTAACATAAACTTTGCTAATCATTTCTCCTAAGCCATGACCCATCGTTATATTTATTACCTCTTGATTTGAAAACCTTAGAGGGTAAATGAATTTAGTTTTATGTATTTATTATTGTATTTCTGGATCTTTCATTATATTTATAGACCAATTGCAGTTGGATACAGAGGTTATGGAAAATTCAGATGCCTCCCTTACACCAAAGTCTTGAAATACTACTTTTCTTTCCTTGCGTGTTTTCCTTGGCTTTTTGTCCCACACAAAGGCAGGAAAGAGTATCTTGGAGTTTCCCTCTCTAATTCTTCCTTAAAAGACTTAGCTATGGGCATGTACACAATATTTCAAATTGGTAGGGATAGGTATGATATAATTTCTAAGCCTGGATATCTGGGTATTGCCACTGAGTTAGAGTCACCTATTATTGTTGTTGTTTGCTCTGAAGTGTTACTTAAATTCCTTATGCTGGTGAGACTTCAACCCCACTGATTTCCAAGAAAAATTTTGAGCATATAACCTGATTTTTTTCTTGCAACGGACAATAAAATGAAAAGAAGGAGATATATCGATGGAAGAACTTAAGCCAAAAGAAAACAGGATGTGATAATATGTGAAATTCTCAGGCCATGTAAATTGCAAAGCATATCAAAATTAATTTTGGCTTTGGAGGGAAAGCCAGTGTGGCCGGACAATTATTTTATAATGCTTCAGAAGAATTAATAGGTCAGATAATTCAGACACAGAAGAGGCTGCGTGAAGAGATTAGGTGTGAGACCTGGAGATCCCCCCAGTTATCTCAGCAGAAGCCAGAAATGGAGTTAGGATTATCCAGCAAAGAGTCGTGGAAGAACCTTTGTCTAATGGAATGAATCTATGTGACATACGCGGAAGACTCAGAGGATACTTGAAAATGCTGTACCGGCAGAAACACTGTCAGCTTCTACTGAAAAGAACAGAGAAAAGAGAAAATGAAAGAAGGCTGTGAGACTCTCAAAATTTTACAAGCAGAAAACAGGATGATAAAATTATCAAGCTTCAAATAAATGCTACCCTTCGTGAGAAAGGAAGAATGACTCCAAGATTGGATCTGTGAGCACAGAGGGCAGAACCTTCAACCACACAGTATAACTTAAAACCTAATGTTTTACCACTGGAATCGTAAATCACTTAGCTCTTATGGTTCCTTTGTTCTTTCATTTTCTTTCTTTTATCTATTCATCTATTTCTATTTCTATCCTAGCATTTTATTTTGGGAGCAGATAACTTATTTACTGGTTTTACAGCTCTACAGACTAAGAGAAACTTGGTTCCAGGATGGAACCAGTTGCATCTTTATCTGATTAATTTGAACAAGATAATGAGACCTGGGATTTATGTGATGAGACTGATGTGAAATTTTGAATTTAAGTTGGTGCTCCAGTAAGTTGAGACTTCAGGTGATCTTAGGATAGGATGAATGTGTTTGTCTGTGGGATAGGTATGAATCATTTTTATTGATATGCAATACATGTACATATTTATGGGGTACATGTGATATTTTGTTACATGCATAGAATGTATAATATCAAGCCAGAGTATTTGAGATAAGTGTCACTTCGAGTATTTATCATTTCTTTGTGTCAAGAACATTTCAGTTGCTTTCTTCTGGCTATTTTGACATATACAATATATTTCAGTTAAATGTATTCACCCTACTCTGCGATCAAACATGAGAACTTAGTCTTTCTATGTAATGATATGTTTGTACCCATTAAGCAACTTCTATTTATGCATCTCCTCTCCTGCAACACACACACACACACACACACACACACACACACACACACACACTTCACACTTACTTCAGCATCTGGTATCTGTCATTCTACTCTCTAACTTTATAATATCAACTTTTTAGCTTCACATGTAAGTGAAATGTGTGATACTTGTCTTTCCATGCCTGGCTTATTTCACTTAATATAATGACCTCTAGCCTCTAGCACTGTCCACATTGCCATGAATGACTTGATTTCATTCTCTTTTTATGGCAGAACAGTATTTCACTGTGTAATAATACCACACTTTCTTTATCCATTCATCCGTTGATAGACACTTGGGTTGATTCCACATCTTTGCTATAGTGAATAGTGGTGCAGGTAACATTTTGAAATACTGATTTCTTTTCCTTTGGATAAATACCCAGTAGTGAGATTGCTGGATCATACGGTAGTTTTATTTTTAGTCTTTTCATTAATTTCCAAACTATTTTTAATTGTGCTGTACTTATTTACATTCCTACCAACAGTGTATAAATGTTCAATTTTCTCTACATCCTTGCTGCAAACTGTAGTGTTTTATCTTTTCAGTGATAGCTAATATAACTGAGACGACAGCTCATTGTGGTTTGAATTTGTATTTCCCTGACAACAAGTGATGTTGAACATTTTTAAATGTACGTCTTGGCCATTTATATGTCTTTTTTTTCTTTTTTTTTTTTTTGAGAAACGCCTAATCATGTATTTTTTGCCCATGTTTTAATTGAATGATGATGATGATGATGATGATTATTACTGTTGAGTTGTTTGAGTCTATTGTATATTCTGGATATCAGTTCCTATTTTGCAAATATTATCTCCTATTCAACAGGTTGTCTTTTCCTTCTGTGGATTGTTTCATTTGCCAAGCAGAAGTTTTTTAGTTTAATACATTCCCATTTGTCTATTTTCGGTGTTGTTTCCTGTGTTGTGCTGTGAAGGTCCTAGTCTTAAAATCCTTGCCTCGGCCAGTGTCCTGTAGGGTTTCCCCTATGTTTTCTTCTAGTGGTTTGTACTTTTGAGATTTACGTTTAAGTCTTTAATCAACCTTGAGTTGATTTTTGTATATGGTGAGGAATAGGGGTCCAGTCTCATTCTTCTGCATATAAATATCCAATTTTCCTGTTATCACTTCTTGAAAAAGGTGTCCTTTCTTCAATGTATGTTGTTGGCACCTTTGTTGAACATCTGTAGGCTGGATATGTGGATTTATTTATGGTTCTCTATTCTTTGTTTTATCTTTTGTAATTTTAATTTTTTTTTAATTTTTGTGGGTACATAGTGGTGTATATATTTATGGTATACATGAGATACTTTATTATAGACATGCAATGCGCAATAATCACATCATGGTAAATAGGTTAACTATCCTCTTAAGGATTTTTGTGTTACAAAAAAATCAAATTGTAATATTTAGTTTTTTTAAAATGTACATTTAAATTATTTTTAACTATAGTCACCCTGTTGTGCTATCTAGCTCTTATTCATTCTATGAATTTTTTGTTCAGATTAGCCATACCCACTTCTCCATACCCCTCACTTTCCTTCCTAGCCTCTGGTATCCATCCTTCTACTCTCTGTCTCCATCAGTTCAATTGTTTTAATTTTGAGCTCTCACAAATTAATAAGAACATGTGAAGTTTGTCTTTCTGTGCCTGAACTATTGCACTAAACATAATGACCTCCAGTTCCATCCATTTTGTTATGAATGACAGAAACTCTGTCTTTTTTAATGGCTTAATAGTACTCCATTGTGTATAAATACTACATTTTCTTTATCTGTTCATCTGCTGATGGACAATTAGGTTGATTCTAAGTCTTGTTTATTTTAAATAGTGCTGCAATAAACATGGGAGTGCAGGTATCTTTTCAATATACTGACTTCCATTATTTTGAGTATATTACCTAATAGTGTGATTAGTGTGATGGTGTGATCATATGGGAGCTCTACTTTTAATTTTTTGAGGAACTCCCAAACTGTTTTCCATAGTGGCCATACTAATTTACATTGAACCAACTGTGTATGAGGGTTCCCTTTTCTCCACATCCTCTTCAAAATTTGTTATTGCCTGTCTTTTGGATAAAAGTCATTTCAACTGAGGTAAGAAGATTTCTCATTGCAGTTTGGATTTGCGTCCTCTGACGATCAATGATGTTGAATACATTTGCATATTCCTATTTGCCATGTGTATGTCTTCTTTTGAATAATGGCTACTCAGAGTTTTTGCTCATTTTTTTTTTTGTATCAGATTATTAGTTTGATTTTTCTGTAGAGCTGTTTGAGCTTCCAGATACTCTGGTTATTAATCCCTCTTCAAATGGGTAGTTTTCAAATATTTTCTCCATTCTGTGGGTTATCACTTCATGTTGTTGACTGTTTCCTTTGATATGTGGAAGCTTTTTGATACAATGTGATCACATTTGTCCATTTTTACTTTGTTTGCCTGTGAAATTTTTGCCTAGACCAACGTCCTTCATAGTTTCCTGAATGTTTTCTTTTAGTAGTTTCCTGGTTTTAGATATTAGATTTAAGTATTTAATTCATTTTGATTTGATTTTTATATAAAGTGAGAGATAGAGGTCTAGTTTCATTCTTCTACATATGGATATTGTGTTTTCTCAGCACCATTTATTGAAGAGACTGTCTTTTCCCCAATGTATGCTATTGGCACCTTTGTCAAAAATGAATTTATCGTACATGTATGAATGGGTTTCTGGGTTCAATATTCTGTTCCATTGGATTTTGTGCCTGTTTTTATGACAGTACCATGCTGTTTTGATTACTATATCTCTGTAGTATAATTTGATGTCAGGTAATGTCACTTATCCAGTTTTGTTCTTTTTTTCTTTGTGTAGCTTTGGCTATTCTGGGTCTTTTGTGATTTCATATAAATTTTAGGATTTAGTTTTCTATTTCTGTGGAGAATGTCATTGGTATTTTGATAGGGATTACATTAAATATGTAGATTGCTTTGGGGCATGGACATTTTAACAATATTGATCCTTTTAATCTATGAACCTCAAATATCTTCTTGTGTTTTTGTGTTCTCATTAATATCTTTCATCAGCGTTTTATAGGTTTCAGGGTAGAGATGTTTCATTTCTTTGCTTAATTCCTAGGCATTTAGTTTTATTCATGATTATTGCAAATGTGATTACTTTTAGATTTCTTTTTCAGATTGTTCACTGTTGGCATACAGAAATGGTACTGATTTTTATTTTAGTTTTGTATCCTGCAACTTTTTTTTTTTAACAGTTGTAATAATTTTCTAGTAGAATCTTTAGGTTTTTTCAAATGTAATATCATGTCTTCTGCAAACAAGGATAATTTGCCTTCTTGGTTTCCAGTTTGGGTGTCCTTTATTTCTTTCCTTTGTTCTAATTGCTCTGGCTAGAGTTTCTAGTACTATGTTGAACAATAGTGGTGAAGTTGGTATCCTTGTCATATTTCAGGTCTAAAAGAAAAAGATTTAACTTATGATACTAGCTGCAGGTCTGTTATACATGACTTTTATCATGTAAAGGTATGTATCTTCTATAATTTCTAAGCTATTATATAGCTTGTATAGATTTTTTAAGAGTTTTTAACATGAATGGATGTTGAACTTTAAGCATCAATTGCAATGATTGTGTTTTTTGTGCCTTATTTTGTTGATATAATGTATTACATTGTTTGATTTTCATATGTTGAACAATTCTTGCATACTTGGGATGAATCTTACTTGGTCATAATGAATAATCTTTTTACTATGTTTTTAAATTTGCTAGGATTTTGTTGACAATTTTGCTTCAACATTCATCAGCAATATTGTTCTGTAGTGTTATTTTTTGGATATGTCCTTGTTTTGTTTTGCTATCAGATAAATACTGGCTTCATAAAATGAGTGTGGAAGAATTTCTTCCATGTATTCCAAACTATTTTTTGGAATAGTTTGAGTAGTGTTGGTATTAGTTCTTCCTTTAATGGGTAGAATTCCACTGTGAAGCCATCAAGTCTAGGGATTTTATTTACTGGGAGACTTTTAGTAGAGCTTCAATTTCGTTACTTGTTACTGCTCTGGTCAGGTTTTGGATTTCTTCATGGTTTAGTCTTATAGGGTTTTATATATATATATATAATTATATATAATCATATATATATGAGTATATATAAATACATATATTATATAGAATGATATATATATAAGAATGTATCAATTTTTTCTAGATTTCCCAATTTATTCACATGTATTTGCTTAAATTAATCATAATAATCCCTTGAATATCAGCAGTATCAGTTGTAATGTATTCTTTATCATCTCTGATTTTATTTATTTGGATCTTCGGTCTGTTTTTCTTAGTCTAGCTACAGGTTTGTCAATTTTATCTTTTAAAAAATATTTAATAATTCCTTTTTTCATTTTTATTTCATTTATTTTTGCTTGGTTCTTTATTATTCATTTTCTTTAATTTTGGTTTGGGTTTGCTATTGCTTTTCTAGTTCTTTAAGGTACATCATTAGGTTATTTGAAGTTTTTCTGTTTTTGGATGTGGGCACTGATAGCTATAAATTGCCCTCTTAGTACCAATTTTGCCGTACCCCATAGGTTTTGGTATAATGTGTTTTCATTACTATTAGTTTCACAAAGCTTCTCAATTTTCTTCTTTATTTTTTCATTGACCTACAGGACATTCAGAAGCATATTATTTAATTTCCATATGTTTTTATAGTTTTCAGAATTCCTCTTGTTATTGCTTTCTCATTTGATTTCATTGTGGTCAGAGAAGATGCTTGATGTAATATCAATGTTTTGGAATGTTTTAACTTATTTTGTTACCTAATAATATGGTATATCTTGAAGAATGATCCATGTGCTGAGGAAAAGAATGTGTATTTTGCACCCAGGATGAAATGTTCTGTTAATATTTATTACATCCATCTGTTCTATCGTGTAGATGAACTTTGGTGTTTTTTTGTTGATTTTTTCTCTAGAATATCTGTTGAATGCTGAAAGTGGGCTGTTGAAATCCCTAGTTATTATTGTGCATTGATCTATCTTTATATTTAGCTGTAATAATATTTATTTCATAAATCTGAGTGCTCCAGTGTTGGGTATGTATATATTACAATCATCATATTGTCTTGCTGAATTGGCACTTTTATCATTCCATAATGACCTTCTTTGTCTCCTCTTCCAGTTTTTCTTTTGAAATCTACTTTATCTAATTACAGCTACTCCTTCTCTTTTTTGTTTTTTATTGGAATGAAATATCTTTTTCTACCCCTCATTTTCAGTCTATGGATATGTTTATAGAAGAAGTGTGTGTCTTGTATTCAATATATTATTGGGTTTTCTTTTTGTATCCATTATACCACTCTATGTCTTTTGATCAGAAACTTTAGTTTACTTACATATTTAAATTCAATGTTATTATTAAGTAAGGACTTATTTCTGCAATTTGTTATTTTTTTCTAATTGGTTTGTAGTCTTTTCTTCCTTCTTTCCTTTTTTCCTTTCTTCCCTTATTGAGGGTGATTTTCTCTCCTGGCAAAATTTAATTCATTGCTTTTTATTTTTGGTCTATCCATTGTACTTTTGTTTAACCATGATGCTTGCAAATAGTGTCTTGTAACCCATTATTTTAACATGATGATACCTTAACACTGATTGCATAAAAAAACAAAAATGCAAAAGGAAAATAAGAAAAACTCTACACTTTAATTTTTTCTTTCTGCTTTTTAACTTTTTGTTCTTTCTCTTCATGTCTTATTATATATTTATGTCTTAAAACATTGTTGCAGTTATTATTTTAGTTTGACTCATTATTTAATTGTGTTGTTACTTAAAAGTAGATTACACTGCAGTGTTATAATATTCTGTTTTTCTGTGTGTTTACTATTACTAATGAGTTTTGTTCCTTCAGGTAATTTCTTCTTGCTTATTACCATCCTCTCTCTCCCTTTTGCATTTCTTGTGGTACAGGTTGGTGTTGATGAAATTTCTTAGCTTTCATTTTTCTGTAAGATCTTTATTTCTCCATTCTTGAAGGACATTTTTGCTAAATATACTATTCTAGGGTAAAAGTTGTTATCTTTTGACATCTAAATATGTCATGCCACTCTCTCCTGGCCTGTAAGGTTTCCACTGTCTTCTGTCAGACATACTAGAGCTTCCTTGTATGTTATTTGTTTATAATCGCTTGTTGCTCTTTGGATTCCTTTTTAATGCTTGACCTTTGGGAGTTTCATTATTAAATTCCTTGAGGTAGTATTATTTGGATTAAATGTGCTTGGTGTTCTATAACTTTTTTTTCTACTTAGATATTGATATCTTTCTCTAGGTGTGGGGAGTTCCAGGATTATTCCCCGATGCCTTATTTAGTACGCTTGATGAGGTCATGGTTTCCTGCCTGGGCTTGATGCTTATAGATTGTTGGTGTCTGGGAATTGATTCGTTAGGTATTTATTATGGTCTTCATAATCTGGGCTCGTTTGTGCCCATTCTATTTGAGAAGGCTTTTATGATATTCAAAGGGACTTGGGCTCCAAACCTAGTAATGCTGGGATTGTTGCAGACACATAGAGGTATCACCTTGGTGGTCATGCATAAGATCTGGAAAAATTCTCTGGATTACCGGGCAAAGACCCTTATTTTCTTCCCTTACTTTCTCCCAAAGAAATGGATTCTCTCTCTCTCTCTCTCTCCTGCCCCCTCCCCCCGCTCCCCGCCCACAGTGCCCGGCACTCTGGTTGGGGTGATGCAAGTACCCCTGTGGCTACCTCCTCAGGCACTGCCCTGGGTCAGACCTAAAGCCAGCATAGCACTGAGTCTTGCCCAAGGCTCACTATAACCACTACCTGGCTGCTACCTATGTTCACTCAAGTCTGTAGGGCTCTACAATCAGCAGATGGTGAAGTCAGCCATGTCTGTGAACTTCTCTTCAGGGTGGTGAGTTCCTCCAGGCCCCAGACAGGTCCAGAGATGCCATCTGGGAGCTAGGGATTGGAGTCAATAACCTTAGAAATCTACCTAGTATTTTATTCTACTGTGGCTAAGCTGGCTCTCAAACCACAAGAAAATGTTTTTACTGCTATTCCGTTCCCTTACCATAGGCAGTGGAGCCTTACTCCATGGCCACCACCACCACCACCGGTTGCCAAGCCACTCCTGATGTTCGCTTAAGGCACAAAGCTCTTCAGTCAGGTTATGGTGCATTCTTCCAGACCTGGGAGTCACCTTTCAGGGCAGTGGGTTCCCCTCTGTCCCAGGGAAGGTCCAGAAATGCTGTCCAAGAAATGAAGCTTGGACTTAGGGACCCCAAGAGCCTGCCTGGTGCTCTGTCCCACTGTGACTGAGCTGGTACTGAAAGCCAGCATGTCTCAGTACGTCAACCAAAGCCCATAGTGTGGTACCTGGGTATCGCTATCAGTTATTCAGGGCACAAGGTCTCTTCATTCAGTAGGAGAAGAATCCTGCTAGGAGTTGTTTCTTCCCTTCCAGGCAGTGGGTTTCCCTCTGGCCAAAGATGTGTCTAGAAATGTCATCTGAGAGTTAGAGTCTGAGATGGTAGCCTTATAACTCTCCTGATTTCCCTATCCTATTCTTCTGTGGCTGAGCTGGTATCCAAGATGCTAGACACAGTCATTTTACTCTCTCCTCTTCTAAATAAAAGGAAGGAATCACTTTAATTGCTGTGAGCTGCACTGCCTGGGGTTAAGTAGGGGGGGCACAGTTACGGTACCAACTGGTCTTTCTGATGTCCCACTAGGTCACACACTCCCCCAATCCACTTTCTACTAAGACCAAAACAGCATCAGGACTTGCCTAGAAATTTTAGTCTTTGTGTCTTAGACTGCATTTCAAGTTTTTTTCAACTTCAGAGCACTTTTGATTGAAGTGATGAAGCTTTCCAAGAAACTCAGGTTCTGACTGCTGGGATGGGTGTTTCTCCTCTGGCTAGGTCTGGTCCAAATGTTCCCTCCATGGGTGGGCACTGACTAAATTCAGCATGGTTTGGATGTCTACTGTGACAGGTCAGTGCTGAGTTCAATGTAAAGTCACCCATTCACTGTGTTCTCCCTCTCCCAAATGCACAGATTCTCTCTCCACACCATGAAACTGCTGCTGAAGGAAGGACGAGGGCTAGTGTTGGCAGTCCAAGACAGTCTTTTCTATACTTTTCAGTGTCTCATTAAACTATATGCAGTTAGAACCAGGTACTTTGACTGCTTATCTGACTTTTAGTTCTTATGAAGGTGCTTTTTTTTTCCCATGCAGATAGTTAAAATTTGGTGTTCTGGTGCTGGAGATGATCAGTGGAGCCTTGTATTATACCATGTTACCACACCCTCTGAATTCTCTATTCTGTTTTATTGGTCTTTGTTTTTATAGCAATGCCATGCTGATTTGATTGTTATAACCTTAAAATATATTTTCATGTCAGACAGTGTGATGCCTCCTTTGTTATTTTTGCTTGAGATTACTTCAGTAATTTAGGCTCTTGTTTTGTTCTATATCAATTTTAGGATTGCTTTTTCTACTTCCAAGAAAAATTACATTGATATTTTGATAGTGATTGCATTGAATCTGTAGATTGCTTTGGAGAGTATGGTCATTTTAATTCTTTAAATCCATGAACATGAGATTGCTTTCCATTTGTTTATGCCTTCAGCTTATTTCTTCCATGTTTTATAGTTGTATTTGTAAAGGTCTTTCACCTCCTTGTTTAAATTTATTCCTAGATATTTTGTGGAGCTATTACAAGTGGGATCACCTTCTTGATTACTCTCTAAGCTATTTAATTATTATTGTACAGAAACACTACTGATTGGTGTAAGTTGATTTTTTATCCTACAACTTTACCAAACTTACCAGATCCAAGAGATTTTGGATGAAGACTAGGTTTTTCTAGGTACAAAATTATGTTATCTTAAATAAGAAACAATTTAACTTCCTTTTCAATTTGAATGCCTTTTATTTTGTTCTCTTACTTCATTGCTTTGATTAAGGCTTCCAGTAATGGGTTGAAGAGAAGTGCTGAATATGGATATCCTTCTCTTTTTCCAGGACTTAGAGGAAAGGCTTTCAGCTTTTCCTCATTCAGTATGATGTTAGCTGTGGGTGTGATATATGACCTTCATTACGTTGTGTTTCTTCAGTGCCTAGTTTGTTAAGAGGTTTTATTATAAAGTGATGCTGGATCTTATCAAGTGCTTTTTCTGCATCTATTGAGATATCATGTGGTTTTTACCTTCATTCTGTTGATTGATGTGTCATGTTCATTGATTTACATATGTTGAACTATTATTGAATCCCTAGGATAAAACCTACTTGACCATGGTGTTATATTTTTACACATATGCTATTGGAATTGATTGGCTAATAAATTTTTGAGGATTTTGCATCTATGTGTATCAGGGATATTGACTTGTAGCTTGTTTGCTTGCTTCCTTCCTTTCCCTTTCCTTCCTTCCTTTCTTCCTTCCTACCTTCCTTCCTTCCTT
>NW_012116855.1:3662409-3720034 GCF_000951035.1 Colobus angolensis palliatus | reverse complement strand
CTTCCTTCCTTCCTTCCTTCCTTCCTTCCTTCCTTCCTTCCTTCCTTCCTTCCTTCCTTCTTTCTTTCTTCACCTTCCTTTTTTTTGCTTTATATTTTTTGCTTTTACTTTTTTATCTGGTGTTGGTATCAGGGCAATGTTGGCCTCAGAGATTGAGCTTGGGAAAATTTTCTTCTCTTCAATTTTTTGGAATTTCTGGAGAACCAGTGCTAGTTCTTTTTTTGTACATTTTGTGGAATTTGGCAGTAAATCCAGACAGTTTTGGACTTTTCTCTGTTGGGAGACTTTTTATTATTGATTCAATTTTTTCTGTAGGTCTGTTCAGGTTTATTATTGTTTTTAATGATTCAATTATGGCAAGTTTTATGTGTCCATAAATATATCCATTTTCTCTGGATTTTTACTTTGTTAGTGAATAATTATTCATAATAATTTCTGATCCTCCTTTGTATTTCTGTGGTATCAGTTTTCGTGTCTCCTTTTTTGTTTCTGGTTTTATTTTGGGGGATTTTCTCTCTCTTAGTCTTGATAACTGATGTAGTTTGGATATTTGTCCTCACTCAAATCTTACGTTGAATTGTAATTCCCAGTGCTGCAAGTGGTGCCCATTGGAAGTATTTGCATCATGGTGGTGGATTTCTGATGGTATGGTTCTATTTTTAAGATAGTGAATCTCGTGAGATCTGCTCATTTAAAAATGTGTGGCACCCCCTCCAACACACACTCTTGCTTGCTCCTGCTTTTTCCATGTGACATGCATGCTCCCCCCTTCACCTTCTACCATGATTCTAAACTTCTTGAGGCCCCCGTAGAGGCCAAGCAAATGCCAGCATCATGTTTTTGTAAAAAGTCTGCAGAACCATGAGCCTCTTTCCTTTATAAATTAAACTTCTTTTCTTCATAAATTACCCAGTTTCAGTTGTTTCTTTATAGCAACGCAAGAATAGCCTAATATAGTTACTCTAGTTAGTGTTTTATTGATTTTATCTTTTAAAAGTCAACTTTTCATTTAATTAATCCTTTGCATTTTTTATTTAGTCTCTTTCATTTAGTTCTGCTCCTTTTCATTGGTTCTTTCCTTCTATACTTTTGGATTTCATTTGTTGTTGCTTTTCTAGTTTCTTGTGGTGCATAATTGGATTTTTTTTTTGAAAATTTTCTGCTTTTTTGATGTAGGCATTTATTGAAATAACTTTCCTCTTAGCACTGCTTTTACTGTATCATATAGGTTTTGATATGCTATGCTTTGTTTTTATTTGTGTCAATAATTTTTTTTTATTTTCTGCTTGATTTTTTGACTCTTTGCTCATTCAGGAGCATGTTTAATTTTCATATATTTGTACAGTTTGCAAAATTCCTCTTGTTATTAATTTTTAGCTTCATTCCATTGTAAACTGAAAAACTACTTAATATGATTTCAGTATTTTAAAAATTTTTGAAGACTTACTTTATGTCCTAACAGATGGTCTATCCTGGAGAATGTTCTGTGTACTGATGGGAAGAATGTGTGTTCTGCATCTGTTGGATGAATTGTCAGTAAATGTTTGTTAGGTCCATTTGGTCTAAAGTCTGTTTTAAATCCAATGTTTTACTGTGAATTTTCTGTCTAATGTTGAGGACAGAATGTTAAAATTCCCAACTAGTACTGCATTGGATTATATCTCTCCCTTTATATCCAATAATATTTGCTTTACATATTTGGTTGCTCCAGTGTTGGGTACATACATGTTTGGAATGTTTATATCCTCTTGCTGAATGGATTCTTTTATCTTTATATAATTACTTTTTTTCTCTTTTTACAGTTTTTGACTTAAAATCTGTTTTATCTGATACAAGTATAGCTATTCTGTGAGCTTTTGGTTTCTGATTGCATGAAGTATCTTTTTCCATTACTTTACTTTCAGTCTGTATATGTCTTTCCTTGTAGGTAGCTCATAGTTTGGTATATTTAAAAAATCCGCCGGGCGCGGTGGCTCAAGCCTGTAATCCCAGCACTTTGGGAGGCCGAGACGGGCGGATCACGAGGTCAGGAGATCGAGACCATCCTGAGTATCACAGTGAAACCCCGTCTCTACTAAAAATACAAAAACTGGCCGGGCGAGGTGGCGGGCGCCTGTAGTCCCAGCTACTCGGGAGGCTGAGGCAGGAGAATGGCGTGAACCCGGGAGGCGGAGCTTGCAGTGAGCTGAGATAGGACCACTGCACTCCAGTCCGGGTGACAGAGCGAGACTCCGCCTCAAAAAAAAAAAAAAAAAAAAATCCATTCAACCAGTATGGCTGTCATTTTATTAATTGATTTTTGGTTATTTTGTATATCCTTTATTTTTCTCTTATTACTTATGATTTGGGTTTCTGTAGTGGTAACATTTGAGTTCTTTCTCTTCCTTATTGTCTGTTTGCTCTACTAGTGAGTTTTACACTTTCATGTGTTTTCCTGACGGAATATATATCACTTCTAGGCTTAATACTCCCTTGAACATTTCTTATAGAACCAGCTAGTGCTAATGAATTTATTTAGCTTTTCGTTCATCTGAGAAAGACATTATTTCTCCTTTATTTATAAAAAATAACTTTACTGGACATCCTTGAATTGCAGGTTTATGTTTTTGTTTATTTTTTTCAGCATTTTGAATATGCCATCCCATTCTTCCGGGTTGGTAAGGTTTCTATTGAGAAATCTACTGTTAATCTGATGAGGGCTTCCTTAAGTGACTTAATACTTTACTCTTGCTCTTTTTAGAATTATTTTTGTCTTTGACTTTTAATATACATACTTTAATATGCCATTAAAAACCTTTTAATTTATATCTATTTTGGGATTTCTAACCTGCCTGTATCTGATAACTAAATCTCTTTCTAGACTTGGGAAGTTTTCATCCAGTATTTGTTAAATGGGTTTTCTAATATTTTTATTCTACCTTAGCCGACCTTGAGGAGTACCAATAATTTGAGTTTTCCATTATGTTGCCCCAAGTGTCACAAAAGCTTTGCTCATTCTTTTTCATTCTTTTTTATTTCTTTATGAGTGGATTATTTCAAAAGACCTGTCTTCAAATTTCTAAGATTCTTTTTTTCTGGTTAATCTAGTCTATCGCTGAAGTTTTCAAATGTATTTTTATTACATTCAAGGAAACTTTCAGTTCCAGAATTTCCGTTTAGTTTATTTTTATATTAATATAAATATAAATAATTTTAGTACATAACAAATACCTAATATAAATATTTAAAAAGCAATTACTTTTCTCCCAAACCAATATAAACATGAGTAATTTTGGTACATTTCTAATTCATATCTTGAATTATTTCTCTGATTTCTTTGTATTTATCTGTGTTCTCCATGATCTCACAGAACTCCTTCAATATCACTATTTTGAATTCTTTTTCCATGATCTCATCTGTTATTTTTTCATTGGAATCTCTTGCTGGAGCATTATTGTATTTCTTTGGTGGTGTCATTTTTTTAAAATGTTTCTTGTGCTTTTACATTTATATCTGCACAACTAGCATAACAGTTGATTTTTCTAATTTTTAACATTTGCTTTCATAGAGTATAACTTTCCTGAAGATGTTTCTATGGTGTTGGTTGGGTATGGCACTTTGGCTTTGACTAGGTGGGTGTAGTAATGGATTCTCCATCTATTTCTTTGGCTGTAACAGTGTCAGTGATGTCTGTAATTTCCACAGAGTTTTAGGGCAAGGTCTTCAGTGAAGGCTGTGATGAAGTTATACTGTGGAGAGCGATGCCAGGTGGACCAATCCTTAGACTCCAGTGGTGGCAGCGGCAGACTGAGTATGCACTCCCTTGGGCCCAAGAGTGTTACACACCTACACTAGTGTTAGCAGGTCCAGGCCTGATTTATTCTTGGGCCTCCAGGAAAATTTCTTGAGTGCTAGTAGTAGCAACAATGGGCCATGTGGCTGGATAACTCATTTGGCTAGCAGGTGTTGGGGCTGATGGCAGTAGCAGTGGTATGACAACCTTCTGACTTCCAGTCAATGCTGGTGAGAATATTAGATATGATGGGGTGAGTGGGCTAGTCTCCAGGCCTGTCAGTGTCACAATTGAATGGGTATAAGCTGTGCTGGTAGTGGCAAGTTGAATGGGTCTGAACTCAGGCCCCCAGGAGGAGTGCTCACATGCCAGTGATGGTGGCTGGGTGGTCTTTAGACCTCTGGACAACATATTCTTATTGGGGAGAAGGGTGGAGCTCGGTCAGGTGGACCTACCCCAAGGGCTTCCAGTGGTAAATACAAGATCTGGCTGAGGTAGTGTCCCCAAGCTCCCAGGGGAATGGCTGGGTTGGAGCAGTGCTGGCTATGCTTCTGCCCTGCTATTCTGTCAGGTTTGCTTTTTAACGGCAGCAGTTGTAGGCAGGTGACTGGGTAACTTGCGCTTCAACCTCGGATGGTAGCTTTAGACTAACAACCTATCTTCAGGGTGCTTGTAAATGTGTGGCCACGCTGCTGTTGGAGGCAGTGGTGTTGCTCCTAGTGGCTTTTGCTTTAGCTCTGGATGTAGCATCCAGCAGTGGCAGCTGCGGGTAAGACAGTGTCCTCAGGAAACATGAACATCCACAGCAGCTCCATTACTGGGGACAGCAGGGTCACTACATATAGGTTGCACTTTGGCTCTGGTGACAGTGGACAGCAGTGGTAAAAGCCACAGATGGGGATGTCAGTTGGGCTGCCGGAATATGGGGATGATGGGGCTGTAGGGTCTCAAGCCAGGGTGCAATCTGGTAGGCCTGGACTCTCAAAATGGTACATTTCTGTAGCTGCTTAGGCCCTGGAGGATGTGTGGGACCCAGCATGAGCTCCTTCTCTGGAGCAAGGACATTGTACAGATTCCAGGGAACTCCTTGAGTTTGTCTCAGGACCCATGTGGGTTGATGAGCTCGCCCATGGCTAATGTTGCAGAAGTCCATGGTGGGAACATAAAATTCCAGGGATCTCTCACTTACCCATTTCCCACATTGGGAACTTCTCCAGGTTCTTAGCCAATCCCAGCTGATCAGGCTTCCTTGCTTCCCTCTCTTTCCTTGCTTCCCTCTCTTTCCTCTTGTTCCTTGTCAATTTTTGTTGAATGTCAGTGTATTCTCTAAGATGATATATTCTAGGGGTGATTATCTACTTGCCTTTTTTTTTCTTCTTTGTGGAAGAAGTGAGTACCAGATGACACTAATCAGCTATTTTGAAGCCCCAGTGGTTTGAGTCTTTTGATGCCAGAGAGTAGACCATGGTAGGCTGAATGACAGCCTCCACCTATGTCAGCATCTTAATCCCCAGAAACTTTGGATGTGTTGTGTAAACTGGCAGGTGGGGATTAAGTCTGCAGATGGAACTGGGATTGTTAATAAGCTTACATTGAGGTGAAAAGATTATTCTGGATTATTTTTGTGGGCAAATGTATTAGCAAATGTCCTTAGGTGTGAAAAAAGTGACAAGAGAGTTAGAGTGACACAATGCAAGAAAGACTCTACCATCTGTTGCTGGGTTTGAAGATGGAAGGAGGTCATGAGTTGAGAAACATGGGCAGCCTCTAGGAGCTTGGAAAAGCGAGGCAATGGATTCTTCCTGAAGCCTTCAAAAGGAATACTCATCTGCCAACACCTTGATTTTAGTCAAGTGAGACCCAATCTGGACTTCCAAACTCTGGAACTGTAGCATAATACATTTATGCTGTTTAAAGCCCATAAGCTTGTAGTAATTTGTTACAGCAACAACAAAAATTGACTACATGCCATTAGGGAAATGGTTAGGATTCTTGTTTTTGTTTTTGAACTTATTTTCACCCCAGGCTCTCTGCTGTCTCAGTCTGACTTTATTTATTTACTTATTTTCATGATCACCAGTTAAGGTTTCTAGGTAAAATTGTCCAAGTGAACATTAATTATCTTTGTGTTTTTCAGCTCCCAGGAGTTCTTTTTTTCCTCAACTAACTCAAAGTCATTATTTAGCAATTTGTTTAAATATTAGCTGAATTTATTCTTCTTGCTTTTTTGCTTACTGCATCTGCCCCAGGTAAGCAAATGCTTGTGTCCTGTCTGTTCTCAGTTAACCCTGTATTTGTTTGAATTTGGGTTAGTTTATTTCCCTGTGATCTCAGTTCACTGATACGTTTAAGACATTTTTTTGTTTTGTTTTGTACATTGTCTAGCTTTTTATGTTGCTGTTGTAAGGATGAGAAACAATGCTTCTGGTAGCATTATACATCTTAATTAGAAGCCTGAAATCCCATTCCTCTTGTCTGGAAGGTTCCCAGTTTTGATGTGGAGATACGTTTTATCCTTATATAATGTTGATTATTGTGCAACTAAGCTTAAAGTAAACTGTAGGAATCATTCTGGACAGACACTGCCTTTAGAGACTGAGTGTAAGGGAAAGAAATATATGCTGGCAATGTCAGAAATCCTCCCTAATTCTCTCTGCCTTCAGATTGACTTGGTAAAAAGATTCTTCTTTCCTCCTTAAGAAAGCTCCAAACTAGGCCGGGCGCGGTGGCTCACGCCTGTAATCCCAGCACTTTGGGAGGCCGAGATGGGCGGATCACAAGGTCAGGAGATCAGGACCATCCTGGCTAACAGTTGAAACCCCGACTCTACTAAAAATACAAAAAATTAGCCGGGCATGTTGGCAGGCGCCTGTAGTCCCAGCCACTCTGGAGGCTGAGGCAGGAGAACGACGGGAGCCCGAGAGGCGGAGCTTGCAGTGAGCCGAGATCCCGCCACTGAACTCCAGCCTGGGTGACAGAGCAGCCTGGTGACAGAGTGAGATTCCATCTCAAGAAAAAGAAAGAAAGAAAGAAAGCCCCAAAATAGATAAATTTGATTGCTTCAGTACTCATTTGTTGAGAGAAAGAGAGAGATCCTTATATGTGGCAAAATATTTTAAAATTATTTGTATAAATTCAGGGGTACAAGTCCAGTTTTGTCGCATGGATATATTAAGTAGTGGCAAATTCTGGGCTTTTAGTGCAAGCATCACCTGAGTAGTATTTCAAGAGACAGAAAATTCAGCCTCAAGTGAGAAGGCAAGATCCTTGACCTTGGGGTACTTACAGGCTTAAGGTACCCTTTATAGTTTAGTATTTCCAAATAGACAGAATGAGGCAGTATACTTTATAAACTTCTCTTAGCTTCACAAATTCGACAAAAAATACTTGCTTAGAAAACTTGCATTATATTTTCATCAATATTTTATTATAAGGATATGTTTTACTATAATCTTCGTAAGTAAAGGAATTCTTTTCCAACTTTATAGCATACGTATTCCATACACATATAGTATGTTCAAGAAATGTTCCAGAATCGTTAGACCCTGTGTATAAGTAACATCCCTACACAAATATAAATGTTGCTCATCACATACTGTTATTACTAGTTCATTTGTAAAGTTGATTGCCAAAGTTGAATGTTTATGAAATGATATTAGTTGTGGTAATGTTTTCTTCATTTCATTTTATGTTTTTAAATTGTGGTCATTGAACATTGTACATATCTTGACTCTCTAATGGGTAAAAGTTAAATAAATATGCTCAAATCATTTACTTTCTTGTTCGATCCAGAATTGATGTGTAAATTTGTAATTCATCAGCCAGTATTGTTCAAATAGGGATACGAACTCCAAAGTTTGTATCTGAAGTGGTTCATTTTACAGCGTGATGTGTGGGTGACTAAGTTATTTTCCTTTTTCCTATATTTAATAGCTTTTGGTTTTAAAATTTGAAAGGCATATTACAGATGCTTTTAGTTTGTGAAGTTTCTTAATATAAGTTATAAAGTTTAATAAACTTTATTAAAGAATATTCCTCTATTTCTACCTGATGGATTTGATAGCAAGTCAAAATTGAACCTCTCTAGGATGCCCAGGATTTTACTTTTTTAAGAGGAGAATTTTTAAAATAGTGATGCCTTTATTGTCCTACTAGAAGGAAAAATCAATGCAGAAAATTCCATATTATTCATATTTAAGGTACAAAACAAATAAAATAATAACAAAATAGTTTACTCAGGAGGGAATCAAAACATGTTTAGCCTCAACTTGATAAGCTTCTTCAATTTCTTTCTGTATCGCATTGTTAAACAACAGATAACATCATTCTAAATGAACAAACCTGCCTTTTCTTTATTCTCTATGCCTGTTGATTCTTACATACCACAGAAAAGGTATTTTTATTTGATTAATTTGCTGGTGATGGGGGCATTGTTGTTGTTGTTTGTTTGGTTCATTTAATAGTCTCATCTGCTAGTGGTTTATGGCAAATATCCTGTTCTTATCAATAAAATATTAGTTAACCTGACTAATTTTTAATCTCAACAGAAATTGAAAGTGTGTTATAACAGTGCTGGTAATCTGCAGAAACAGAATTGTAACTAACTAATGAAAATCCAATTAAGATGCCAAAAGCTTCTCAACAGCCTATTGACCAAAATATTCTTCAACTCAGAAAATTAATATATAATCCATGGCATAAATGACAATGCTTTGCTACATAGGTATTCCAAAATGATAGACTACGTTAAATGACGGATTCTGTAGTCACAGTGTCTTGACTAAGACAGTATACAAGCCCAGGAATTCTAGCTTCACAATCTATCAGTGAAAGCATAAGCTGAGTATTTTCTAACAAATTATTTAATTCAGTATTCTGAAACAATTTATTGAGTATTTACAATTTTTAAAATTACCTGTCTCCTGATTGTAAAATAAGGATATTAATTGCACCTCCTTTTAAAGGTTATTACAAAATAAGAAAATATATGTAAATTTAAAGCCGCAAGTATACAAACAATATTAGATATTATTGTTATTACAAGTTTTTATGCATTTGAAATAATGGCATAGTATATTCAACCTTCTCATGCTCCTTGGAATCTGGAGAATTAAAGAAAAGGGAAACCCAGGCTTCAGACTCTGCCTATATAATCCATAATTAGAATAAAAGTTTGCTGCTATAGTTTTTCTTGTGGCTTTGGCATTTTTAATACAATGTCTGGGTTTCTAACTGTCAGGCATGTGAATAGGCATCTTTTAGCTTTGCTGGCTAGGGTGGATATGTAAGATCCATCATACTATTTAATACATTTCTGATATTAATTTGGTAGAAAGGTGGTTAAATAACTAGGGGCAGATGGGTCAAGATAATTCTCCAGTTAAATTTCTGTCATTATTGTGGCTGGGAGAGCTGGAATCATTTAGATGGTCATTTATTTACATTTTTCTTGATCAGCATTATTATTTCTAAACAGCCTGTAAACAAAGTCTATGACACAGCCTTGATTTTATGCCTCAGAAAGAATTTCTCCTCATATGCATCATTTTATACCAATAATTGGCATTTTATGCAACTCTCCATGCATCTGTTGAAGAATAAGAGCAGTCAAATGAACCCAACTACTATAACTAAGAAATATCCATAGGTTATTATCAGTTTGTTAGTGCAATCCTTGATTTCTAAAAAATAATATGAAAATATGCTTTGGTCTACCCATGTAATAGAGAACTGAAAGTTTAAAAACTAAGGGGTAGATTCACAAGAATATTTATTTCCTTTGATGATAATTATGAATTTACTTATTTCCTTTCTTGATGACTCTCCTCCCGGCTTACTTGTGTGTAGAAAGAATTACACTTTGGATAGAGTTAAAACAGAACAGCTTAGCAAATTCAGACTCAAACAAGCACATCTAATTTACCTTTTGATTTGGCTGTTGCTTCTCTTCTTGTAATATGGTGCTCAATTTGGTTTTCACCTAGCACAAGGTGTTTTAACTGTCAGTCATACAAATAAGAGTCAGGAAGGGCCTATTAGGTCATCAAGTTGATTTTTTCACCCGAGTGGGATAGATTACTGATGTTACTTTTTTTTCTCTCTCTGTTTTCCCTCTGGCTAGAATTGAACATGATTCTTACTATGTCTTGAGGGCATAGAAGATAAAAATCAATGATAAAAGTATATGTGCGTTTAGGAGAACTTGTATCATAGATGGGGAGGGGAATTTCACTTAAGCATTGGTTGAGAACTTTTCATTCCACTGGATAACAAATGACTCCTCCTCCCTCTTTCTTTTACTAGTAAAAAACAAATAGACATTTTATCACTAAGCCAAAGTCAGACCTAGAATTCTATCACAGGCATATGTATTTACCCAGAGAAATAAATCTGCCACAGAATTCCCCTTATCTGATGAAAATCCTTATAGATTTTTTTTTTGTTTAATAGGATAAGAGTATTGGATTTCCACATTTGTCTATGGAAGTGTGTGTGTGTGTGTGTGTGTGTTTGCGTGTGTGTGCCTGAAGTAAGTACAGCATCCCGTATGTATGTGTGGGAGCAAGACTCTGATTACTTTATAATAAAACATGATGATGGGTTTTTATTCTCCCAAGAAACATTAGCACTGTAGTAATACTAGTTATAATTTAACCAAACTTTCTTATTTTACAGGGAGTCTAAATTTTATTTGCTCAGCGTCACTGAGGTACACAAAAGATGATTCAGGACTAGGCCGGACCTCCTGAGTTCTAGTTAGCTGTTTCTTTCTCTGTGCTACTCTGACTCGATTATTTTTTATTTTCATTGAGAAGAGTCAAATTTCTGAATTATAAATGGGATAGCCTGAAGCCTAGAACTCAAGGAATAAGACCAGAACAGAGAAAAACTTTGGCGTCTTAAGAGATATGCTTTGCTAAGTTCCGTGTTCTGCAGAGAATATTCTTTCAAGCCAGGCATAGAAGGGACTGACATCTGTTATTTAAATGCCCTTTTTGTGATGTTAGACATCAGGCATTTTAGTAAAGATATAGAAACTATAAGCAGGTGCACAGTTTTAAAGTTATGTAATTTCTTATTTACAATATCCTCTCTTGCTGGGATCCTATTGACTAAAACATTAATAAAACTCAGTTTTGATCCTAGATTGATTATAATGATAAATGATATAAAAATAAAATAATATATGTATTAATAATGTAACAAATTGCTCTAGACTTTGATTCATCTAAACCTATTTAAAGTTCAGTAGCCAATACTGCTGAGTCTCTCATCATATGTTGTTTTCTGTAATAAGTCAACAAGTAAGAGAAGATTTAAATTAAAAAAAACTTGTATCTCTAATGGCAGGATGGCCTCAGGGTGTATCAGAGTAATGATTCATCCTAGACTTCAACATTATCCTTCCTTATATGTCTTCTGTTACAGGAGTGTCCTTTTCACAAGGCATTTTTATCTGATTGTGATTGGGAATAAAATTTTTGATTACTGAGGATAAATTATGAGCACTTACAAAGACTGAAACTACTGTTTTGCCTAAAAGCACTATAATAACAAAAGCAATAATTGCAAAATAAGGGCTTTCCACTTATTGAGAATACATATGATTCCTGTCTTTGTTTTTTAAATGAAGAAACAAGGCTTAGAGGGTTTATTAACTTACCTGAAGTTGCACACTTAAATTATACAGTTGGCTAAAAACCGATGTGAGTTTAATGTCAAAATCCACAGCATTAAGCCCCACACTCTATGTGTGTGTGTGTGTGTGTGTGTGTGTGTGTGTAAGTATATGGGTGTTCATGTGTTTATGTGTAGAAGAGGGGAGGCAATGTGAGGGAAAGGACAATGAGATTAGCAAGTGGCAGAGCAGCATATCTCTGGTCAAAGTTTTCCTTTTTTCATGTTATTGAATAGAAAGCAACAGACTGTGTATAGTTAGATGACCAAATGGGAAGGTTGATTTATATTATTAATAGCATATTATACCCTCATTTATAATATTAACCAATATCCAACTTGCTAAATAACATGATTTTTACTATTTAAACTTTTCCTGTGTTTGGTGGAGTTAAAAAAATATACAAAGAAATAGGTCTCTAAAATACTTTAATGTAAAATCTTAGGAACGTAACTACCATATGTGAAGTGTTTCCATTTCCCTAGTTTTTGGCCTATGGAGACTACATTTTCACCATCTTTGGCAAAGGTATTTGACAAAATAAAAAATAAAATACTGAAATAATGTCATTTTGAAACAATTAAATGGAAATAGAGCACATGCCATTTTGTACATGGAGAATAAAAAGGTAAAAAGGTTTCTGTTTGTCAGCGTATTAAAAGTTTAAACTAGTTTTACTTCATGAAGACAGATTTAAATGATATGCAATTACAGATGGGTGGGAGTAATACAGTTAAATTTATTACAGTTCGAGGGTGACATTTATACATTTAATGGTTCATATATTATTTATTTGCTAAGGTAACACATTATGCAATTAAAGCTATTTTTATTTTTCAAATTCTGTATTATGCTACGTTTCGATAAAAATTCAGACAATTTAGTCTGTGCACCTATTACAATAGAGGATAACAGGTGTCTGAGGTATAACATAGGTGCTTTGTTGTATTTCCAGCTTATTTCTTGATTAAAATATTGAGAATGAATTTTCAACTTATTCTAAAAAGATATTTAAAAGATATGTATCCAGACAAACTCATTCTCAAAATGTTTATTCTGCACCCTCTCCCCCCAGATAGTGCATTTTCTGCTACTGACATCAATGAGACTTTAAACAAATACTGAAAGAAATATTTGAGATTTTTAATTATTTGACAACATTCAGTTGTCAAAATCTGCTCCCCAAATACACACCAAAATAGTTGACTCTGAAGGAGGAGGAAGGTGGCATAATAGAAGCCTACACCATTCATCCTACTTGGACACCAAAGTTTAGCAACTATCCCCACACAGAAAAACACAGTCACAAGACCAAAAATAAGTTGAGCAATCACAGTACCTGGATTTAACTTTGTCTAATGGAAACCAGCATTGAGTAGGGCAAGAGACAGAGTCTTGAATCGCCAATGCCACCCCTTTTCTGTCTCCTGGCAGTGGTCATGTGCAGAGAGAGAATCTGTGCACTTTGAGGAGAGAGACTTCAGTGACTGGGGGACTTTACATTGAACTCAGTGCTGCCTTGTCACAGCAGAGAATAAAACCATGCTGCGTTCAGCCCATGCTGGGTTCAGCCAGCACTTTCACACAAGAGAAGCACTTGGATCGGCCCTAGCCAGAGTGGAATTGCCCATCCCAGCAATCGGAACTTGAATTTCTTAGCAAGCGTCACTACCACAAGCTGAAGTGGTCTTGAAAGGCAGTAAGCTTGAAACGCAGTTTAGGACACAAGGGCTGTAATTCGTCGGCAACTCCTAGTGCTAAACTGGGCTTGGAGCTAATGATCTAGGTTGGCACATGAGCTAGGGCAGATACCAGCTGGCACAGTTAAGAGCATGCTTGCACTATCCCTCTCCCAACCCCAAGCAGTGTGTCTTGCAGAAATTAAAGTACTCCTTCTTTCTGCTTGAGCAGAGGAGAGTAAAGAAGACATTGTCTTGCATCTTGAATACCAACCGAGCCACAGTAGAACTGGGCACCAGGCAGAGTTGTGAGGTCCCCATTCCAGGCCCTAGGTCCCAGACAACATTTCTAGACACACCCTGAGCCAAACAGGAATATTCTGCCTTGAAGAGAAGGATGCAAACCTGGTAAGATTCATCACTTGTTGACTAAAGACCCTGTGAGTCCTGAATAACCACCAGTAAATACCCAGAGAGTACACTGTGAGCCTTGGGCTCTGAGCTGTGCTAGTTTCAAGGGAGACCCAGCTAATTTACAGCTGTGGTGGCTGTAGTGAAAGACTTCTGTTTGAGAAAATCAAGAGGAAAAGTAGAAGTGACTTTGTCTTGTACCCTAGACACCAGCTCATCAGAGTGGTGTGAAGCAACAGTAGGCTCTTGGGATCCCCAAATCCAGGCATAAGCTTTTGGACTGCATTTCTGGACCTGCCCTGGGACAGAGGAGAGCTCTGCCTTGAATCTCAGGACTGAGATTTACCAAACACTGACTGAGGAGCTTTGGGGCTTCAAGTCCACATTGGCAGTGGATTAGCAGAACCCCAGTGATGCCTGGCAGTGGAATAGGGACTGTGGTGGCCACCAAGAGAGGTCTCTCTGCCTGTGGTAGTGAGAGGAAGAGCAGGACGAACTTCGTATTGTGGTTTGAGTGCCAGCTTAGGCAGTGTAAAATAGAAATCAGGTAAATTACTAAAGTATTTAATTCAAATTCCTGGCACCCAGTTAGTATCTCTGGACACACTCGGGGCGTGGGGTAACTCACTACCCTGAAAGGAAAGAGCCTTAGGCAAGACCCAGTGCTGTTCTGGCTTCAGATCTGAACCAGCACAGTCCCTCCCAGTGGTGGTGGCCACAAGGGTGCTTGCATTATCACAACCCCAGTTTCAAATGGCTCAGCACAGAGATATGTTTGGGAGAATGTAAAATAATAAGAGTATCTGCTTGGTAATCTAGATAATTCTTCCAGATCTTATTCAAGACCACCAAGATGGTACCTCCATGAGTCTGCAAAAAACAATGCATTGTTGGACTTGGAACCCAAATCCCTTTGAATACCTAGAAATCCTTCCCAAGAAGGACAGACACTAACAAACCCAGACTGTAAGGACTACAGTAGATACCTAACTCTTCAAGGTCCAGACACCAGAGAACATCTACAAGCATCAACACCATCCAGGAAAACATGATTTCGGCAAATGTAATATATAAGGCACCAAGGAGTAATCCTGGAAAACAAAGATATACGACTTTTCAGACAGAGAATTCCAAGTAACTGGTTTGAGGAAGCTCAACTAAATTGTAAGATAACACAGAGAAAGAAGTCAGAATTCTGTTAAATAAATTAAACACAGAGGTTCAAATACTTAAAAAGAACCTCACAGAAATTCTAGAGCAGAAAAATGCAAGTAACATGCTGAAGAAAGTATTGAAGTCTCTTAATACGGAATTGATCAAGCAGAAGAATTAGTGTGACTGAAGACAGACTTTTTGAAAATCGAGTCAGAAGGGATAAAATACAAAAGAATTCAGCATACCTACAAGATTTAGAAAATTGCCTCAAAATGGCAAATCTAAGAGTTGTTGGCCATAACGAGGAGGTGTAGAAAGATATAAGGTTACAAAGTTTGTTCAAAAGGATAATATCAGAGAACTTCCCAAACCTTGAGAAAGATAACAATATTCAAGTACAAGAAGGTTGTAGAACACCAAGCAGATTTAACCCAAAGAAAACTACTTCAAGGCATTTAATAACGAAACTCCCCAAAGGTCAAGAATAAACAAAATAACCTAAAAGTAGCAATAGAAAGGAAACAGATAATATACAATGCAGCTCCAGTGCACCTGACAGCATATTTTTCAGTAGAATCCTTATAGGCGAGGAGAGAATGGCATGGTATATTTAAGTTGCTGAAAGATGAAAACTCTTACCCTAGAAGAGTATATACAACAAAAATATCTTTCAAGAATGAAGGATAAATGAAGACATTCCCAGACAAACAAAACCTGAGGAATTCATCAACACCAGAACTGTCCTACAAGAATTGCTAAAAGGATTTCTTCATTCAGAAAGAAAAGGATGTTAATGAGCAAGAAGAGATAATATGAAGGTAAAAAAACTCGTCGATAATAGTAACCACAGAGAAAATCACAGAATATTATAACATTGTTAACTGTGGTGTATAAACTTCTCTTGATTTAAATAGAAAGACTAAATGATGAGCCAATAAATAATAACTACAAAACTTTTCAAGACATAGACAGTACAATAAGACATGAAGAGAAGCAACCTAATGTTAAAAAACAAGGAGAAGAATTCAAGTGTAAAGTTTTTATTAGTTTTCTTTTTGCATGTTGGTTTGTTTATCCAATGAGTGTTAAATTGTCATCAGTTTAAAGTAATGGGTTGTAAGACTATATTTACAAGATTCATGGTAACCTCAAATCAACAAAAACACAAAAAATAGAAGAGAAAAAATAAAATATATCACCAGAGAAAATTACCTTTTCTAAAAGGAAGAAAAGAAGGAAGAGAAAACTGCAAAGGAAGCAGAAAACAAATAACTAAAATGGTGGAAGTAAGTCCCTACTCATCAATAACATTATTGAATATAAATGGATTAAACCCTCTCTAATCAAAAGACATAGACTGGCTGAATGGATGAAAATAAATACAATACCCAATGACTTCTTGCCTACAAGAAAACACTTCACCTACAGAGACATACATGGACTTAAAATAAAAACATGAAAAAAGATATTTCATCTCAATTTAAACCAAGAAAGAGCAGGAGTAGTTATACTTAAAAGAAATTTCAAGTCAGAAACTATAAGAAGAGACAAAGAAGGTCATTATATAATGATAAAGGAGTCAACTCAGCAAGAGGATATGATTTTAAATATATCTGTACCCCAACCTGGAGTACCCAGATATATAAAGCAAAGAGATGAAGAGAGAAATAGACCCAAATACAATCATAGCTGGCGAGTTTAATATTCCAATTTCAGCATTGGACAGATCTCCCAGACAGAAAATCAACAAAGAAATATCGGACTTAGTCTGTACTGTAGAACAAACAGACCTCCTAGATATTGACAAAATATTTTATCCAATGACTACAGAATACACATCTATCCCCTCAGCACATGGATATATTCTCAAGGATAGACTGTATGTTAAGCCACAAAACAAGTCTTAAAACTTTCAAAAATTTGACATTATATCAAGCAACTTCTATTACCACAATGGAATTAAAAAACAGAAATCAATAACAATAATCATACTAGCACATAGAAATTAAACAATATGCTTCTGAATGACCAGTGAGTCAATGAAGAAATTAAAAAGGAAATTGAGAAATTTCTTAAAACAAATGATAATAGAAAAAATGCATCTCAAAACATATGGGAAACAATAAAAGGAGTAATAAGAAGGAAACTTATAGCTAAGTGCCTACATCAAAAAAAGGAGAAAAATTTCAAAAAACAACCTAATGATACATCTTAAGGAAGTAGAAAAGCAAGAGCAAACCAAATAAAAAATTAGTAAATTAAAAGAAATAATAGAGATCAGAGCATAAATAAATAAATTTGAAATGAGAAAAACAATACAAAAGATCAATGAAACAAAAGTTGTTTATTTAGAAATATAAACAAAATTGACAAACCTTTAGATAGATTAACAAGTAAAGAGAAAAGACCAGAATAAATAAAATTAGAGATAAAAAAGAAGACATTACAAGGGGATGCTGCAGAAATTCAAAGGATCATTAGTGGCTGCTATGAGCAACTATATCCCAATAAATTGCAAAATCTAGAAGAAATGAATGAATTTTTAGACACGTAAAACCTACCAAGATTGAAACGTGAAAAAGTTTAAAAACTGAACAGACCATTAACAAGTAATAAGATCAAAGCCATAATAAAAATTATCTCAGTTTAAAAAAAATCTTCAGACCTGAGGTCTTCACCACTGAATTTTATGAAACATTTAAAGAACTAATAACAATCCTACTGAAAGTCTTCCAAAAAATAGAGGAGCCGAACATATTGACAAACTCATTTTAAGAGGTCATCATTACCCTGATGCCAAAACCAGACAAAGACATGTCAAGAAAAGAAAACTACAGGCCAATATCATTGATGAATATTGGTGCAAATTTTCTCAACAAAATCCTTGCAAACCAAATTCAACAATACATTAAAAAGGCCATTGATTATGTCCAAGTGGGATATATTCCAGGAATGTAACTATAGTTCAACATACACAAATTAATCAATGTGACACATTGTATTAATAGAATGAAGGAGAAAAACCATATAATCATTTCAATTGATGTTTTAAAAAGCATTTGATAAAGTTAAATATTTCTTTATAAAAAAAGTCAAAAAACTGGGTGTAGAAGAAACATACTAAAAGCTATATATGACAGACTCAGAGCTAGTATCATAGTGAATGGGGAAATACTGAAAGCCTTTCCTGTTAAATCTGGAACATGACAAGGATGTCCATTTTCACTGTTATTACTTAGCATTGTAGTGGAAGTCCTAGCTAGAGCAATCAGACAAGAGAAAAAAATAAAGACATCCAAATTGGAAAGGAAGAAGTCAAATTATCTTTTTTTGCAGATGATAGGATATTATATTTGAAAAAACTGAAGACTCCACCAAAATAATATTAAACTGACAAATTCAGTAAAGTTACAGGATACAAAATCAACATACAAAAATCAGTCGCGTTTTTACATGCCCAAAGTGAAAGATCTGAAAATGAAATCAAAAACATAATCCTACTTACAATAGCCATACATAAAATTAAACACCTAGAAATTAACTTAACCAAAGAAGTGAAGGATCTCTACAATAAAAATTATAAAATATTAATGGAAGAAATTGAAGAGGACACAAAAAAGTGGAAAGGTATGCCATATTCATGGATTGGAAGAATCAATATTGTTGATTCTTGCTACCCAAAACAATCTATATATTCAATGCAGTCCCTATTAATACCAGTGACATTCTTCACAAAAATAGAAAAAAATAAAATTTATATGAAATAAAAAAGATTCAGAATAGATGAAGCTATCCTGAGCAAAATGAACAAAACTGGATGAATTACATTACCTGACTTCAAATTATACTGCAGAACTATAATAACCAAAACAGCATGGTACAGGCATAAAAACAGACACATAGACCAATGGAACAGGAAAATCCAGAAACAAATCCAGAAACTTAAAGCGAACTCATTTTTGACAAAAGTGCCAAGAACAAGCACTGAGGAAAAGATACTTCAGTAAGTGGTCCTGGGAAAACTGGATATTTATATACAGAAGGAAACTAGACCCCTCTCTCTCCCCATATACAAAAATCAAATCAAAATGGATTAAATACTTATATCTAATACCTCAAACTAGGAAACTCCTAGAAGTAAACATTGGGGGAACTTTCCAGGACATTGTTCTGGGCAAAAGTTTCTTGAGCAATACCCAACAAGCACAGGCAACCAAAGCAAAAACGAACAGATGAGATTATGTCTAGTTAAAAAGCTTCTGTACAGCAAAGGAAATTAATGCAATGAAGAGGCAACCCACAGAATAGGAGAAGATATTTGCAAACTACCTTTCTGACAAGGGATTAAAAATCAGAATATGCAAGGAGCTCAAACAACTCTAGAGGAAAAAATTCTAATAATCTGATCAAAAAATAAGCAAAAAATATTTCTCAAAGGAAGACATACAAATGGCAAACACACGTATGAAAAGTTGCTCAGCATCATTGATAATCTGATACATGCAAATCATAACTACAATGTGATATAATCTCATCCCAGTTAAAATACTTTTATCAAAAATCAGGCAATAACAAATGCTTGTAAGGATGTGTGGAAGACAGGGAACCCTCAAACACTGTTGGTGGTAATCTAAATTAGTACAAGCACTATGGTAAACAGTTTGGAGGCAGGTTCCTTAAAAAACTAAAAATAGGGCTTTCATATGATTCAGAAATCTCACTACCAGGTATATGCTTAAAAGAAAGGAAATCAATGTATTGAAGAAATATCTGCACTCTCATGCTTATTGTAGCATTGTTCACAGTATCCAAGATTTAAAATCAACCTAAGTGTCCATCAACAGTTGAATGGTTAAAGAAAATATCTTAGTTGTGCACGATGGTCTGCTATTCAGCCATAAAAAAGAGTAATATTCTGTTACTTGCAACAACATAGTTGGAACCAGAGATCATTATGTTAAGTGAAATAAAGCAACTACAGAAAGACAAACATTGCATATTCTCACTTACTTGTAGGATCTAAAAGTCAAAATGATTTAACTTGAGGAGACAGAAAATAGAAGGATGGTTATCAAAGACTGGGAAGGAAAGTTGAGAGGAGAGAGGAGAGTGGGGATGTTTCATGGGTACAAAAAAATAGTTGGAAAGAATGAATAATACCCAGTATTTGAAAGCACAACAGGGTTACTATAGTCAATTATAATTTAATTGTACATTTTAAAATAACTAAAAGATTATAAATAGATATTTTGTAATGCAAAAGATAAATGCCTGAGGGCTTGGATACACAATTTTCCACAATATGATTATTATGCATTGCGTGGCTGTATTAAAATATCTCACATATTCCACAATTATATCCACCTTCTATGTACCCACAAAAGTTATTTTAAAAATCTTAAAAAAGTAGTTGACTCTGAGATACATCCAGCATATTCAGTCTAGATCTGTAAAAGTAAGTATAAGCTTTATTTGAATGGTTATCTTAGAACCTTACACGGCTAAGAACACAAGTTAAAATTTCTAAAATTCATATGGTCTTTCCCTTTCATAGGATTATCTTAATATTTTGGCTCACTTTGTTATTTCTAATTCATGCTCATTCATTAACTTCAAACAAAAGCAGTTTAATAACTTTTTTTTTCCAGCCAATGATAAGTTAACTTATTTGAATTTGTGACCTTCCTAAGTTGTTGATTGGTGGCTAACGGACAGCGGTATGAGAATGGCTGAGATGCCCATATCCCAGCACCTTATTTTGGTGAAGATGCCTACGTTTAGCTGTTCATTCACACATATACAAATTGAGTCCAATTTTAAAACTATATTGTTTGTTGGTACTCAAAAAGTACAAACTGCATGTAAAACAAATCAAAACAAAACAACAAAAAGCACTTGCTAAATATGTTTTTGTGATGGTGATGCTTTTTTTTCTTTCTTTTCTTCTCCCTTTTTTTTTCTTGATGAAGGATCATTCAACATTCATTCTTCTTTATCCTCTAGATGGCATCTGAAAATGGTAGCTGTTTAATCCATCAAAGGGTGGTGAAATTTAATTTTGGAGAAAAATTGCTACATGGACTCAAAAATTGTTATTATTTTCTTGTTTCATATCTAAGACTTTATCTATAGTCCTAAGTTGTTATTTTATAATTCAAAAAAAGTGCGAGAGTTATTACCAGAATAGGTGGTCTACCACAAGTATAAAACATAGTTTCTACAATTGTTGTTTGTTTTGTTTTTATTTTTTCCTAAGAACTAAAACTGAGCTTATGTCTGTATCAGATAATGTATGTGACAATAGATAAGCAATGTGATAATGGCAGGAATTTATGGAAAGCAATCCAATACATAGCAGAGTCCAACACTCCTGTTTCTCCTCAAACAATTTATATTTCTATTTAAAGGAAATTGTCCTTATATAACTGGGTCAAAAGTGCACTACAATTGAAACATTTGTACGGTGAAAGACAGATACACAATATGCCACCCTTTAAACTTGCCAGACTGAGAAGCAGGAGGATGGGAAGAGAGAAAAACATTGATGATATCCACAATATTTTACCCTGCCCTGTAGCATATGAGGTGCATTCTCTACCTCTCTCTCATGATTTTAAGCTCCTTAAAGTCAGAGATTTGGTAAAAGATATTTTGATATCCTCTCTATCAAATAGCCACTATAGAGTAAAATTCAGATATTTCATTTAAAAATTGGGCAAATGATGATCATAACATTAATAACAATGATAATAGAACGATTAATGGCAGTTTAGACTTTATGAGAGCTTACTTACACCATTCTAACAGCTTTAAATTTATTAACTCATTTAGTCTTCTTAAAAATCCCATAAGAGAGGTACTATTATTATTTTTACTGTACAGACAGGGAAATATTTGTCAATGTGACACATCTAGTAAGTCATGGAGGGGAGATTTAAATGCCAGCATTATGGCTCAATAGACTAAAATCATAATTAACCGGCTTGCTTTCTCCATTATTTTTGCTGTTCAATAAAATTATGATTATGGCTATTTGAGGATTGATTAGATTTATCATCGTTATAACAAATTGTGAAAAATTTAGTGACTTTAAAAAACCTAATTTTTTTGTCTTACATTTCTAGATGTTAGCAGTCCTAATATTAAGGTATCAGTGTATCTTTTTTCTTAAGGCTCTAGGGGATAATCCATTTCCTTAGTGAGTAGATAGTGCCCAGATTTCTTGGCTTGTGGCACCCAGTAAGCAGTTGAGTCTTTTCAACCTTTGCTTCTGTCATCATATCCCTTCCTTTAATCCTGACTTTCTTACTTGTTTCTTAAAAGGACCCCTGTGATTACACTGGTCTTACTTGGATAATCCAGAATAATCTCTCCATCTCAAACTTCTGAACTAATCATACCTGTAAAGCCTCTTTTGCAATGGAAGATAACACATTCACACATTCTAGGAATTAGGATATGGATATACTAATGTCCTTTGGGGATATCCTTTTTCAGCTTACCACAATAATTAATTAGTGAGCAAAATTTTTAGTGATAGCAGTTATGGTATCACTACATCAATCAAAGCAAAAAAAAGGATAATATGCTTGTATTACCAGAATCTGAATTTCCAGATTTTATGAAAATATTTGATATCTGTAGTGTTTAAACATTTTTCTTTTCCTACTAGTCCCATATTAAAAGATGTGAACTTAATGAAAAAAAAATCAGTAATTTCTTTTTAGACATTTAGCAACAGAATTGGAATAGGGCAATTGCAAATAACTGTGAACAGATGCATCACACATACAAAAATGTTTTTTTTTTTTTTTTTGAGACGGAGTCTCACTCTGTCACCCAGGCTGGAGTGCTGTGGCCGGATCTCAGCTCACTGCAAGCTCCGCCTCCCGGGTTCGCGCCATTCTCCTGCCTCAGCCTCCCGGGTAGCTGGGACTACAGGCGCCGCCACCTCGCCCGGCTAGTTTTTTGTATTTTTTAGTAGAGACGGGGTTTCACCGTGTTAGCCAGGATGGTCTCGATCTCCTGACCTCCTGATCCGCCCGTCTCGGCCTCCCAAAGTGCTGAGATTACAGGCTTGAGCCACCGCGCCCGGCCCCACAAAAATCTTCAAGTTCAATCTCTGATCTTTTCAATTGTTTGGATCTTACGTCACTTTTTTTGTTCCCCTAGTGTGCCTATCCAGAAGACAGCAACTAAAATATTACTGAATAAGAAACATGAATATTAAATTGTGAAGCTACTTACAAACTTTTCTGAAGAAGCCCCCAAAACCCTTAATGCTATAATTTTAATATTTGGCATTGATTATAAAATGTGAATACGCTTTAATGTATATAAAATATTCTAATGCATATTGCTTTTTTCAACATCATAATACAGCTGTGAGTTCAGTTAGGTAACTACTATTTTCATGCTCATCCTCTGGTCAACAAAATTGTTTACCTATATAGACTCTTGGTAACTAGTTGATTAATCTTAATCTACAAAACCAGTTTATGATTTCTAGTCAATTCTCAAATAGATGGTGTGACCTCCTAAGAAATAACTTGTTTAATTCCAAAATTCTCCAGATTTACCCTAGTGTTTTGCAAACGATGGATTGTTGAATAGCTATTCAATAAATGCTTAATTTAGTTAAAAATAAAATATATGCATGTTTTATAAAGCTACCACTAAACAAAGCAATCACTTAGTTAAATTTAACATAGAGGAGAATTGTGCAGTTATTAATAACACATACACATGTGTATATTATATATATGTATAACACATATATACACACACATATATATTTTGTATATTTATTTAAAATAATCAGATACGGAGGTAAAGCTTATATTCTTGAATGAATCATTAATTCTGACAAAATTTTAAAAACATCTAAATGCATCTTATATTTTCCTCTATTTTTCCTCTCATCTTTTGATTTTCTTGGCTTCTCTTTTAAGGTAGCCTACCATGGTATCTCAGTAACTTGGTTTTCCCCAAACATTAAGCCATGTTTTTTCCCTTAAGATATAAAGATATTATTATTCAGATAATAAATCATGATGTGTCGAACACTCCAGCAGGCTCTGGAGTCCTGGAGATAGAAAGATGAAGAAAACATCCCCTGCCTTTTAAGAAATTGTGAGCCAGAAGGTCAGATTGCACATGTACACATAACTGATTACAATAAAAGGCAAAATGTAAGTACAGTATAAGTAAAAAAAATATACTACTGTGTTCTGTCTTATCATCAAAACATTCACTCCCTGTTTCCTTGCTCTCAGGCACCTATGGAGGGGAGATTTCTAATAAACAACTTTTAGCAGAGTGTTAAAATTATTCCTATCATGTTTATTAATATTTACTTATACCTTTAAGAGAAGCCTCAGTCAAAGAGGATGGATAAATATAGTTTCATTTGATCTGAGGAAAGAAATCTTACAAAATGAGTTTCAGGTTTGGTGGTGAATTTATAGTAGCCTTGTCTTTTGAGTAGAAATTCTTCCAATTCTCTTCAAATCACATAGTAAATTTGAATATTTATAGAAGTATGAACTTTGTCTATAAATATTTAGGACATGGTCCTATAGAAAAACACCTAATTCAATAAATATAAAGCAGTGGGTCTAAAATCTCAGTGTTCATGTGAATCATCCTGAATGCTCATAATCAATGTGGAGATAGCAGTTAGTTAACATTTTTTAAGAGAAGCTCAGGAATATGCATTTATGACAAACCCTGTAATGATTTTAGTATGTGATTCAATGAACTCATTTTGAAGAAAACTGGATTGAGCATCCACAGAAGACAAATAAACAAGTACAGTTCTCAATTGCTCTAGCATCATGACCTTATATAACTATATCTTTCAACAATCTCTGAAATATTCAGCAAATTCCTCAATTTGTTTAGCCACGCAAACACCTTTTGTGTCTAAGTGAGGGATGAAGTCCTCAGAAACAACCTCATATGATTTGGCCCAATTCTAAATTCTTTCTTTTGAGACGAAATGATCCATCTAATCATGGATTTCTAATTTTCAACATTTGAGTTTAACAGTCACATTGATATATCTACTTATCCAGTTTTCCATTGATGTCCTAGTCAGTATAAAAACATTTTTCATCTGAAAGTTCAGAACAGTCTAGTGCAATGCCTGTCTTTCCAGTTGGTTACTCATGGGCCTGACAATATTTTTTTTTAATTGGCAAAGTGACTTGGACTGAATTCTCTAGCAGATGGCTTAGAAGTGAGTGACATGTCACCACCTTCAGATTTCTCAATGCATGACATGCCACAACTTTCAGATTTTGTATTGCATTGCCCAGTTTCAATAATTCATTAACTATTCATTAACTGAACTCATACAGCTAATGTTGTCCATTGTCCTCTGTATATATTTGATATCTGCGATACCTACTAGTCTTCTACTGATTGAAAACAACATATAATAAACTCAAGCAAGAAAATAAAACAAGTCATTTACAAACAGGCTAACAAATTCTCCATACTTATTTCCAAAAAGTCCATCATCAAAAACAGTACTTTGTAGCACAAATAAGTGATGAAAAGAGAGATGGTAAACAGCCATTATTTTTCAATATTATTTTCATTTTACTTTTAAATTCATGTGTATTTTAGATGAATGAAAGTTTTTCTATTTTGTGTTAATTTTCATTTACAAAAGAACCTTGATGATAAAAATTATTCCTAATATTTTCCTAATGAAGCTCATATTTTGTATTTACTTTTGAAAAAGCACAAATACAAAGAATACTAAATGATTTTCAAATAGGTGATTTTCTAGAATAAAAATATGGCATTGAGAAAAAAGCAAATAAACACACAAAAATAAAGTTTGCAAAGAAAAGCTACTAGTTTTTATAGATTTTCAGTCCAAGGAAATAATCTGATCTAGTAATCAGAAGACTATTGTAATTAGAAACAGAAGACCTGGTTCTTATTATTGTACGACTTATGAAATTTGGATGTGTTTCAATTTCTCTTTTGAAAATAGGCGTCATAATTTCTGTACTGTCCAATTTATAAAGCTGTAGTGAGGATCACATAAAGTCACTCTTTTCTGAACTTCCCTAGTAATAAATATCTCCTGCTGTGGTTGTGAAATGTGTAACTGTCCAGACTTCTCCTCTAGAAATTTTGACCTAGACGGGCAGAAGTCTGATCCCTATATTAAACTATTAACAAAAGATCCAGGTAGATTTTAAGTTGTAAATGTGTAGACAATACTAAATGGATTTATTTTGGAATTTTTAAAGATAAAAAGTAGCGGTGAGGCACAGTGGCTCACACCTGTAATCCCAGCACTTTGGGAGGCCGAGGCGGGTGGATCATGAGGTCGAGACCTCCTGGCCAACACGGTGAAACGCTGTCTCTACTGAAAATGCAAAAATTTGCCAAGCGTGGTAGTGTGTGCCTATAGTCCCAGCTATTTGGGAGGCTGAGGTAGGAGAATAAGTTGAACCTGGAAGGTGGAGGTTGCAGTGAGCCAAGATCACGCCACTGCACTCCATCCTGGGTGACAGAGCAAGCAAGACTCCATCTCAGAAAAAAAGAAAATAAAAGAAAGTAGCAAAGGGTTATGATATGGCTAATATTTAGCCAGAGTGCATGGGCATGGCCTTCACTGTTATAATATGGAAATTAGTCTGACCAAGTTTGCCAGTAACCATCCATGGCATCAATTTGTCTCATCCCTAACTACCAAGGTCCTGTTTCCTATTCTCACCCTAAGTAACAACTGGACTAGTTGGTGTCAAAGTAAGCAACCCATAAACTCAGCTTCAGACTTCAGCTGCAGTTTCTCTGTATTGTCCAGTCCCTGTGCCACATTGGTTGGTAATTTTTATAGTGTCACCTCCTGGTCAAAGCACATGTTTTGTAAATCCATGGAGAGGTAGTCCAATATCTTTGAAGTAAAATTGTGTGTGGTTGCTAGAGTGTCTAAATAAAGTCTAGAAACAAATGCACACCACAGAGACAGAGTGCTTACATTATTTCAGAGGTTTGGTTTGCTTGGGAGCTAGCCTTTTTCTTTCAATTTCAAAACATATTTCAAGGTAAAATTAGTAGTTATTTTCATCCCGAACAAGTGCAATAAAAGTGATAATAATATGAAAGAATCAAAGGACAGTAGACAAGAAAGTGTGGAGCCTTCAAGGTAGATGATATAAATGCTGGCATCTTAATAGCAGACAATCAGTGAAGGAGCGAGTAAAAGAAAAAGGGAGAAAGAGGGAGACCTGGAGAAATAGAGAAACCCATTCATAGATATATAGAACTGCACAAAGCACAGAACAATGAAGTATGTGAATATTGAAATATATAGAGTATGAAGGCTATTTTGCAAAAACAAAATGTATTTTTGAGAAATTGCAGCAAGAGCAACAAAACCTTGGAAAGAATTATTGAATAAATTTAAAAGCTTTTGAAACTGTGCTACAGTATTACATCATAAATATGCAAGACACGAATGATTACTTGCAGTAGGATTTAAAAAGCGTAGAGGTTTCCGAACATGGATCTAAACGTATGCAATACAAGGAAAAAACTGGGAATATAACGAACAAACTCTAGATAAATTAGCAAGGATTTTTTTTTCACTGGAAGTGCTGAATGATCTTGAATTGCAGAACAACGAAGGAACAGATGAGAATGGTACTAGTAATTCAAAGAAAGTATTGGTGTTAGAACTTGTGGTCTTGAGACTACGATAAGGCAGAAAGACGGGGTCCCACATCTAAGAACACAGCTTACATGGTAGTAAGCTGGGATTTCCCCCAAAACCACGCGGAGGATAACAGATATAGGAGCTATTCTCTGCAGGAGACGTTTATAGGATCCCTCTGTCATGATCTGAGGGTATATAAACTGCTTAAATTGCCAAGAACAAATGGAAATGGGACATTAATGATCTCTTACTAACACGCTGATGAGAAGAACACAATTGTTAAAGCTCACTTCATAATTGAATGTGTCAATGATTAGTTGAGAAGTTTAACTTAACTGCTTAATAAATCACCTTTTAAGTTTCTATCTAACATGATTAGTTTTTCCAAATCATTTCAATTTGCTTGAATTTCTAATTAAAGGAAAAACAAATTAGGTAATATAGGAAACAGAGATACTTTAATCCAAGTGACCGTACAACAATGTAATTATTGGGCTATAAGTGCCCGGAGTAGAATAACTTGATCAGTCCATTTTACATATTCTCCTTTAAATAAACCTAAAAATAGACGATTGTCAAAACATAAAGATGTTAACAGTTAAATTCTGTTTTGTAATCTCCCTGAGGTTGAATTGTGGTTTTTCATGTTTAAGTATTTTTCTTCTATTCCTGCGACTCAGTAGCTAAATACATTTCATCATATAGTTCTCAGTTCAAGTTTCACTGCTGGTGAAATCCATGTTTACTCACAAACCTGTCTGAGAGAATTCAAGAAAGTAATACACATCCTTATGCTTAAATTCAACAATACTCTATAAACATGATTTATTGCTGCTGAGTTTGCAGCATGTCCACAAACCTAATTTTTTCTTTGTTTCATAGTTCATGTAATACTTTAGGCTGTGATATATGCCTATGGAAATCTTATCTTCTCCACATCTACTTAGTCACAGAAAATTGCTTCAGTTCTTAATTTTCTGTAAATATTGATATGGCTCTTCGATTTTTTTTCTCTTCAAACTAAAGTATCACCAAATCTACCGATTTCTGGCAATGTTACTTTCATATCTGCTTAAAGGTAATCTAAGTTACTTGCTTAAGAACTTTTATTTCTCTGTCCTCCAATATCAATAAATGTTTTCTCTAGAGGTTTTGCCTTTCTGCTGACAAATATTCCAAAGTTTCTCGTGTATTAAATATTTATGTTCCAAACTAATTATTGAGAGAGGATTCTTCATGGATCTTTCATATTTCTGCATGTCTTGCAATCCTAGGCATTGATTGACTTTCTTCTGAACTATCTTTTCAATTATTATTATTTTTTTAAAATAACAAGCAGCTTTGAAAAGAGAGAGATAGCATCTTCCTTTGGAACAAGGAGCAAGTTTCTTTAATGTGCAGTGTTATAATGATAATGTCTTCAATCATCACAAAGCTCAGACAAGCTTATGGAAAATTATGAATGGGTTACCTGAGCTCTTGACTCTTTCTTTGTAATTAAACTTAATATATGTGCATGCAAATCACCTAGCATTAGGACCCTAGGTACTGGTGCTAATATTGATAATCCACAGATGCAAAGCTATTGCTGTGAGTAGTAACATTCTCTGTTTCTCACCCAGCAGTCTGTATCTTGTGCCAGCGTTCATGAAATTGTAGCAGGCTAAATTATTTTCTAGAAAATACGGTAAATTCTCAGACATTTTTTAGTTTTCAATACTAAACATGGCTTCAAGATACCATCTCACATGGTTCTCTATTTTTACTACCCAAATCATCAAAGAATAACCTCTGTGCACCACTTTCATTTCTTCAAGAACCACTTATTCTCACACACCATTACTGACATTTCTTTCTTTAACGATAAAAAAAAAAAATCTTTTATTATTGAAATCAGAGTTCTTTGAACAACTAGTTTTTTTTTTTTTTATCTCTCTATGGCATTTTTTAAGTTGGTTATCTTTTTTATTTGAAACTCTTCGATTACATTTCCTCTTTTAGCTATCAGTTCCTTCTCAGTCACTCTAAATGTCCTCTTTTACTAAAATCTCATTAGAGAGATCATATTCCAATGTCATAAGACCATAAAGCTCTGTTTTTGATCAGTTCTTTTCTAATAGTTCATTAGTAGTTAAACTTCTTTAGCTAAAAATCATTCAAGTTTACCTTTCTGTAAATCTCATTTTCACATCTACACTTCCCCCTCAACACCTTCATCTCCAATCTCGCAAACTTAGCATATACAAAGCCACATATATTTCATTCAACTTGAACCAAATTACCTATTTCTGAAAAAGATGGTATTATTTACTCCATTTCTCTAATTGTAATATTGAAAAAATCTGATATTTCTCTGCATATATACATTTATTGTTTTGTGGATCCTTCATTATTAAATGTTTTCTTTTGTCTCCTTGTTTAGATTCTTTATTTCATTGTCCTAATTCAGGGCACATTTATTTCTATCTTAGTAGATTCTCTAGATTTTCTAACTAGAGATCCGTTCTTTTCTCTTTGATGTATTATTGAACCAGTGATAATTTAATTTTGAAAAATACCACTACATTTTTTTCAAGTTCCAGCTCAAAAAATATTTTTGCCCTTAGCATATCTTGTGTTGAGGATCTCCACAATTATATAACATGTTATTTCTTCATTGTTATCTCTCACCACTGCTCTAAATACATATATTAATTTATTCAACAAAAACTGATTATCATCTATGTTTCAAGGACATGTCTAGAACTCAGAAAACATATTGAACAAATATATTGCTTGTACTAAATTACTAGAATAAAATAAATATTGAATAAAAAATATTATAGGACAGTGTTAAAAATGTAAAGTTTCCAGTGATTAGAAAATATATACAGGGCAATATTAATACATCACACTTTCAAAGTCAAAAACCCTATTGGCTGTGTTTCCAAGCATAGCTATAGAATACCTTTGTCCACAGTCTTGTCCGTGCCACTTTCGTGGTATTGAATGCCATCTTTTTTTTCCCTCCCAGTTTATGTGTTTTACTCTTTTATTTTCAAGTTAGGTGCCTAACTCCAGTTTCAATTCTGTATGAGATTTTCCTTCATAACTAGAATTGTATGAATCTGTGGTAGTTAATACCAGAACCACTCAATTTAAACTCAGCCTGAGATATTTTATTTTATTGTTAGTTATTTTGTGACTTTGGTTCTAGCATGTTTAAAGATTATAAATATCTTTAGGCAAGTATATTAGCTAAGATTAGGATTTGATGCTTAGTAACTAACAAAGGGTTTATTTTTTGTGTTTAACAAGAAAGCTGAAAATAAGATACCTTGTAGTAGAGTAATCAGCTCAAGGATGAACAGGATGAGGTTACAGTGGTAGTCTCAGCCCTTCAGCTATTCTCCCCAAATAAATGACTGCTCCAACTGTAGCAATAATGCTTTCCTTCCAGTCAATTAAAAGAAGAAACAATACAGCAGAAGGATTATGACCAAATTAAGAGAGGAAAAAATACAGAGAAAAAAAGTATTTTATCAGGTAGCCAACGTTACCTGCACAGAATACCAGAAACTGTAACTTTTCAACCTGAATATGTTACTCATTACAAAATTGCTGTAAAAGAAAGGAGATAATGAACATCTGGTAGGTTGCTAGTAGGGTCTGCTCAAGAAGACTATATTTTGTCATTGGATACTAATAGTCATTCATTGATATTTATGTAACTCAAGATGTGTCCTGTTTTTACTTCCCTTTACTGATATAACTGCCTGTTTCAAAGACATGCCTATGGTTTGCAGAACTGTGTTGAGTCTGTGATCAGAAAAGACAAATGGGATGATGGCAAAAATCTATACCTTAATTCTCATGGTGGTTATGTGGAATATAAAATTGTTAAAACCTATCAAACTAATATGACTTAGCATCTGTAATTTTCCCAGATTTATTGAGGTACAATTGACACATAAAATTATACATATTTAAGTTATGCAAAGTAGTGTTTTGATATATGCTCATAGAAACAGAGAGTTAGGAGGATGATTACCAAGGAAAGGAGGAAAGAGGAAATGGAAAAGTGTTAGTCAATGGGTAAAAACTTTTCAATAAGGTGAATATGTTCTAGAGACCTAATATACAGTGTGGTGTCAATAGTTAATAATAAGTTATTGCATACTTAAAATTTGTTAAGAGTAGATCTTAAGTATTCTCACCACACACACACACACGCACATACACACACCTATGTAAAGTGATGAACATGCTAATTAGCTTGATTTTGATAACCGTTTCACAATGTTACCTATATTTGTGATTTTATTTTATATAACTTTTATTTTGAAAACTAAATTAAAAAGATTCCTTCATCTGCTATTTGATGAAGGCTGTATTAATTTCCTATTACAGTTGTAATATATTACCACAAATTTAGTGGCTTAAAATACTGAAAAGTTATTTTCTTACATTTCCACAGAGCAGAAGACACATTGAATGCATTCACAGGCTTGTGGTCCTTTGGATTTAGAGAAGAACTCATTTCTTTGTCTTCCCAGTTTCTAAAGCCCACCCATATTTCTTGGCTCCTGGATCCTTTCATCTTCAAAGCCAGTACTCCAATCTTGAGTCATCTTCACATCTCCTTTTTCTGACCTTTACCCTGTTTCCACACTATTATAAATACCATATGAATACATTGGGAACAAGGAGATAATCCAGAATAATCTCTTTATCTCAAAACCCTTAGCTTCATTAAATCTACAAAGTATCTTTTTGACACATAAGGTAAAACATCCATAGGTTCTGGTGATTAGGATATGCACATTTTTGTGATTGGGGATGGGGAAATATGTGGAATTATTCTTTTCTTTTTTTTTTTTGAGATGGAGTCTCGCTCTGTCGCCCAGGCTGGAGTGCAGTGGCTGGATCTCAGCTCACTGCAAGCTCCGCCTCCTGGGTTTACGCCATTCTCCCGCCTCAGCCTCCCGAGTAGCTGGGACTACAGGTGCCCGCCACCTCGCCTGGCTAGTTTTTTGTATTTTTTAGTAGAGACGGGGTTTCACCGTGTTCGCCAGGATGGTCTCGATCTCCTGACCTCGTGATCCGCCCGTCTCGGCCTCCCAAAGTGCTGGGATTACAGGCTTGAGCCACGGCGCCCGGCCTATGTGGAATTATTCTGTCTACCACAGAGTCTAAATGATCAGATCAATTAAAAGAAAAATGCCTAGACTCACACTGACATTAACTGTGAAATGAAAGCAGCTGCACACAAATCAGAACCATATCTAATATTTGGATGATAGGCTCATCCAAATATTAGAAACAGGAACTGTTAGCAAGTATTAAATCTGTCTTTGCATGAGATTATTTCCATGAGCTGAGAAAGGTAAGCTTGGGTGCAAAAATCTCATGACATGCAATTCTTGCCGCATGCAGTATGGCCACCTTTAGGAGGTGAGTCCTCCTACACATGTCAGTGAGACTGCAGCTGCTCACCTTTTGGTAGGATGTCCTGCATCTAGTTGGTGCCCAATAAATATTTCACTGTGATTTCAACAAAGAGAATGACTATATTACTCTTGATGCCAATTAAATGGTTCCTAGTCATCTTCAGAAGACATGAGGCTGTCCTGAGCACCTGCTTTACTCTTAGGGGCCATTTGAGTTGAAAATATGGAAAATTAATAATATTCAGTCAAGCACTAAGGTATTTTACAAAAATCAGTGTTGTCAATGTGTGATTGAATTTAATTCATTGTTTGAAAAAAATAGGTTTTTTTTTCTTACAAATCTACCCTTTATTCCTACTCGTCTTGCTCCCAAATCATTTTTAAACTATAGATACTGATTCTACAGAGGATAAGAGCTAGTTATTAGCTCCCCTTTAACTTACAAGTTCATACTCAGCAAATATTAATACTTGGAGTCTGTTAAAACAAACAAACTTTCACAGTCACCATTTCAATAAGCTAACCTGACCAATTTAGGACTTGCAGACACGTTAGCTCCAAAAATTAAAGTTTCTATTCCTATGAGTCTTTACTGAGCTGATTTATTCAGCTGGTTTTGGAGAATAGTTGTCTGTCAGTTAGTCTTCTTTAAATACATGTCTCTCCTGGGGAATTTTGTCTCAGAAGCCTTCAAATATGTAATTACTTATTTTCTTTTCAGAAATACAAAGAATCTTAGTCACTTTTTACTTTTAAAACAATATGTATATTACTGCCCTAGTTTTGGCAATGACAGATCTTTAAATTCACTATTAACTATTTACATTTTTGTACTCCTCAAAATTAGTGACATAAACATTTCCAAATTACTAGAACACAACTGTTTCAAAGAATATATATTTTTTTCCTCCTCTGTCTGTTCTTGGTTAACCAAGGATAATGACTACAATAACTGCATCTTATGTAATGAAGCAGGCCACTGGTGAATTTAAATTGAGGACAAGATTGAACTTAAGGGGTCATTTTTCTAAGAGTCGATAAAAGAGCAGTTTTTTTGTTGTAACTTTGGGGTCATTGTGATTGAGAAATCCATGATAATTGCAAGCAAATTTCATGTAAAATAGTAGGAAACAGAGTTTTCTCTCTGACTCTTGGAGACTACTTAAGATCATGTTTCATTAAAAATGTGTGGTTTGAAGGAGAGTTTTCTAAGCAATCATGAGAACTTATACATTAAGGAAGGAAATGGCTTTCATATGCTACACCTGCAATTTCATGAAAATTGGGCAATCTTTAAAAAAGCTATAGAACTACAATACTGTAGATGGTTTTAAAAACTCACTTAGATCACTGTCTCTTACCCTTCGACTTCAACTTGCATTACTTCTTTTTTTTTTTTTTTTATTATACTTTAAGTTCTAGGGTACATGTGCATAACGTGCAGGTTTGTTACATATGTATACTTGTGCAATGTTGGTGTGCTGCACCCATCAACTCGTCAGCACCCATCAATTCATCATTTATATCAGGTATAACTCCCCAATGCAATCCCTCCCCCCTCCCCCCTCCCCATGATAAGCCCAGTGTGTGATGTTCCCCTTCCCGAGTCCAAGTGATCTCATTGTTCAGTTCCCACCTATGAGTGAGAACATGCGGTGTTTGGTTTTCTCTTCTTGTGATAGTTTGCTAAGAATGATGGTTTCCAGCTGCATCCATGTCCCTACAAAGGACGCAAACTCATCCTTTTTTATGGCTGCATAGAGAGGCAGAAGTACTATCCTATTTAGAGATCTTCAGAGGACATTCCAGTCTTTCAGAGTTCATCCCAATGCCTAACAGACCTCATAATCTTTCTAAGGAATTAATTTCCTCTGGTTTTGCTACAGTGGAATTAGAGAATATTACATTAACATAACACTATAGTGAATTTCTCCAACTCGAGTAATTAAATTAGACCTTTCTTTACCCAGCTAAAACTAAGTACTAAGTAGCATCCTGCTTTTTCGGTCTCTTTAAACTAGATATTTTAGTATTTTAGAAACTCTTTGAAGCAAAACAATGGCTTTAGGTTTTTACAATTTTTTTGAATTTTTCTGATTTTGTAATTTTGCTGTGTTCATCTCCTTCTCAATGTATTTGAAACTCAAATCATCACTTCTTCTTCCAAATTTACTCCCTCTCCTACATTTCCTATTAACTTTCCTAGTACTATCATCTTTCATATACACAGGGTCAAACTTTCACGGATATGGGCACTGGATTATTTTTTGTCCCCTCCTATAGTTCAATCAGTGCCCAAGAGACTTATATATTTATTTATTATGTTATTATATAATTAATTAAGCCTTATATTTTCCTTTATTTAGCATCATTTATTACTTTCTCTCAGGAGCTATCTTTAGGATCATGTTGCTTTGTATTCCCATAGTCTCTTAACTAACATACATTTTTGTCTCTTTTTCCTCATTGTTCATTCATCTCCAGGAGATTAATTGGGCACTGTGGCTCACGCCTGTAATCCCAACACTTTGGGAGGCTGAGTAGGCGATCCATTTGAGGCCAGGAGTTTGAGAACAGCCTGGCCAACATGGTGAAACCCCATCTCTACTAAAAATACAAAAATCAGCTGGGTGTGGTGGCACACACCTGTAATCCCAGCTACTTGGGAGGCTGAGGTAGAAGAATCGCTTGAACCCAGGAGGCATGTTCCAGCCTGGCCAACAGAGTGAGACTTCATCTCAAAAAATAAAATAAAATAAAATAAAAGCACAGCTAAGAACATACATAGGGGGCACTTGTAAAATTAATTCTTAAGGCCTTTTGAACATATTTCTTATGTTTAAGGATTTTTTCTACCTGTAAATACCAGCTTCCCAAAATAGAGCCAGGAAATTGCTTTCCCAGACTCCTGTGCAGCCAGGGCATAGACAGGTGACCCAGAATCCACTAACAAGACTTCCTGGTATAACATTTTGACTCAAAAGTAAGAAAAGTCCGATTCAGACAAGAATGCATTTAAGAAGGTAATGGAGGCACTTGGGTTTGGGGGTAGCAAGGACAACCAGGGATGTTTTCTGAAACATAATTGTCACACATGTATGAATAGCAGTGTTCACAGTTAACGCTGATTTCCTGGTCCAGAAAGGTTAACCATACAAAAACTGGTAGTGCTAGTTTTCTTGTAAACCTCTTCTACAGCATTTTCTGGTTTGTTGCCAGAAGTCTACCCAGAGATTCATAATTTAGGGTCCTACACAATTCTGAGCTATATAACATATTTTTATAATAACATTTCCTACAGTTTGTAAGAAAGAATCTAGAGTAATATCGAATGTAACTCCCTGCTTCAGAATATTTTAAGCTTTATATCTAAAAAAACTTCTAACTTCTAATATTTCTCGAATTCTGCCCTCAAAATCTCACTTAAGTAATTGATCTCTCTGTTACTTCATAGCAATTATACATGCCAGTCAGATTGTTCTAATCACAGTTCTTTGAAATTAATCTCACATATCTACTTTTGCTTTTTATTTTTGCCACTCTTCCTACTTTTCTTCAAAAACCCCATTATCTCTCCTTTAATGACTAACTGAAATCCCACCATCTCTGATACATTTTTATTCTGAAAAACACAAATAAAAATTTCATTAACACCACTTTGTTAATACTAACTTTTCTTTATAGGTTTTTATGTCACTGATACAAATACCGCATATTCTCTTAAAGTACAGATAAATTATCTAATTCATCCCAGTAGACTATTCCTACTACACCCCCAATACAACATAGCCAGGTGCTCAGTAAATATTTCTCACAAGAGAAATTAGGTAGTGCCTCACCCCTCATGAGGCTTTATTTAATTGGAAAATTAGCTAGCAGGATTTATTAGCATCTTGTATGTTTACTCAGCCTTCTGGAAGGGAGTTACTCAAACAGTAGCTAGATCTAAATTTGAGTTAGATGCTACTCATTATTGCTAATTTATGATGAGACAATCATCTGAATAATATCAAATTTGGTCTATCATGATTCCCCGTTCATTATCAATCAATTTATATTTGTTATATTTAGGTGACATGAGGCATTGCAACCAATCCCAGTGGCTTAACATAGCAAGTGCTTGTTTCTCACTCATGTATTATCCATTGTCAGTGGCCAGAGTTTTCCTCCATGTGGTGAACATATAGGGACCGATAGCTCTCCGATTAAATGTCACTGTCTTAACACTTGGTTCCCAACACAGAAAACTATAGGAATACAGCAGACATGGAAACCTTAAGCTACCTTGGGCCACAAAGGGCATATGTCACTTTTGTTCACAATGCATTGATCATAACTAGTCATATGAACTTAATATAACATCATGAGAGAATGAGACGTGCATGAGAAAGCATGGGATATAAGATGAGTACTGTGTCTTTATGGTACACAATTTAAAATTAGTGTGTTATGGCAAACAGTCTAAAATTAATGTGCTTAATTTTTTCTACTTATAATTTGAGCAATGCCACCAACTAATTTTTCATTAATTCCCAGAAAGATGTCTTCATTCTTCTTCTGTCTCCATACTTCTCCCATAAACTCACTATGCTACTTTTGCTCATTTCATATTTTATTCTTACCAGCTACTAATATTCTTGTCCCAAACTATCCGCCTTCCATCCATGGTCTGTTTAAATCTGACATGTACCTAATCCACAATCAGTTTTCTTACATTTATGAGGCATCTCCAGATACTTTAGACTTACTTGTGTACCCTCCACAGATTTCTATAGCACTTAAGCCACAAAATATAAAACTATAATATCTTATCATTACATATAAATACCAGGTACAAAGTATAATTTAGTCCTAAGGGATTAAATATGGTTATATGTAATATTTTGTAGATGACAAATCATAAAAAAAACTTACTAAATGATACCAATATTGCTTACCTTTGGTAATGAGAAAATTGACACAAGTAACTTGGCTATATTGTATTATGCTACAAAAATTTGTGAAAAGAAAATTTTAATGATTGTGTGTGTGAAAGCAGGAAGGGGAAATCCAAAATCAATAGAGAAATGAACACAGGAGTGAGATGTAACTACTAGTTGTAAACTTGATACCAGGTGGAGACAAGATGTACTGACACAAGCAGGCTACCTGACACTGCCTACACATTTTATTAAGTACATCTGCTCATAACAGCCAGAGCTGAGAAAACATAGGTCTTTGTTTCTTTCAGGAACAGGCTAGTTATTGCAAAGAAGAGGAGGACTGTAACCTGAGAATAAGCTGCTCCAGGAAAAAAAAAAGAAAAAAAGAGTTGAGCCACAGAAATCAATCTACATATCGCTATATGACCAATTTATCGGTTAAATCAATTTTCCTTTTATGAGCACTCAGTAAGGGGTTGAGGAAATAAAGGTCCTCTCTAAAACCTTTACTCTAGGAGAGAATTTCACTCTCCAGATAAACAGGAAGGTGAGGAATGAATATTTCCCTTTTCAAAGGAAGGCATCACAACAGGGTGGAATTGGAGTTGCTCAGTGAAAAAAAGTTGAAGTATGCATTGCCTGATCATTGGTGTAGAGTCAAAGAAATAAAGTTTGAACTTGAACAGCAATGCTTCCTTGGAATATTCTCTCCATGAGAGTCAGTTCTTTGTCTTGTTTTCTCCACAAAAATCTCTAGTGCCAAGAATTGTAACTTGCATATACTAGGAACTCAGTAAATAGGTTTTGAATGAAAGAAGGTAGCAGCCAGCTTGTAAGGATCTTACATTTGAAAATTTAAAAACAGGATTTTATTTTATAGAGATACAGTACTAATTTTCAAGCAGGGTCTGACATGAACAAAATGCTATTTTAGGAACATTAATCAGGAGTCCATTATGCAATGGGTTGAATTACCAAAAGTCTAGAGGGAGGGAATTCAATTAGCAGATAATTGCAATATCCTTAGGATGATCTGATGGTGGCTTTGATTAAAGTAGAAGAGGGTGGGCCTCAAAGAGTAAAAGACAGTTATGTAAAACCCCATGGAGGAAAACGGTCATGATTTGATAAATGATTTGAAGAGGGGTGTGTGGGAGGAATGAGAGAAAGATCAACTAACTCATCATTAATTGAGCACTTGTCCTGATGGAGGACACTTGGAGGAGTAAATTCAAATGTGGGACATAATTATTGTTATTTTAGTGGAAACACTATGTTCTTAGGGAAAAATCTCATAGAAAATAAATGATGCCAGGCCTGGATTTGGGGAGTAACTGGTATTTCTGTGCAGATAGTAGCTACAAAAGCGAAAACAAATTCAGGCAAAATGTGTTTTGTAGCTGAGAAACTAGAAAACAAAATAAATAATTTAGGATAGTTTGTTTTGAATGAAATAGACTCATATTTCCACACTATTTTGAGAGTCTTGTGATCTGTTCTAAAAACGTGTATCGGTAAGTATCATGTGCCAATTTTGTGTTTGGAATTTATTTCAACCACTGAAACATTCTTTTTAAAATATAAATTTGAAATAATCAGATTGGCTGGGCACTGTGGCTCACCCCTGTAATCCCAGCACTTTAGGAGGCTGAGGCAGGCGGATCACAACGTCGGGAGTTCGAGACCAGCCTGGCCAGCATGGTGAAACCCCGTCTCTACTGAAAATACGAAAATATTAGCCTGGCATGGTGCCGCATGCCTGTAGTCCCAGCTACTCGGGAGGTTGAGGCAGGAGAATTGCTTGAACCCAGCAGGCAAAGATTGCAGTGAGCCGAGATCGCGCCACTGCACTCCAGCCTAGGCAACAGAGCGAGAATTTGTCTCGAAAATAATAACAAACACCTCATGTTCTCACTCATAGGTGGGAGCTGAACAATGAGAATACATGGAAACAGGGCAGAGAACATCACACACTGGGGCCTGTCGGGGCATGCAGGGCTGGGGGAGGGATAGCATTAGGAGAAATACCTAATGTAAATGAAGAGTTGATGGGTGCAGCACACCAACATGGCACATGCATACATATGTAACAAATCTGCAAGTTGTGCACATGTACCCTAGAACTTAAAGTGTATATATATAAAAGAATATAAGAATGGCATGTATAGGGGAAATGGCAGGCATAGAAAGATGCCTGACTCATGGCTGAGATCCAGTTCACATCAGAGAGGGCACAGCCATGTCTCACTGGATGTTGAAGAAGTCACTGAGGGGTGGCACCAATAGTATTCACTGTAAACTAACTTTGGAGTTAGGGGAAGCTGTCCACAAGAGGTGCTTAGATGGTGACACTACACAAAAGTCGTTTGCTGTTGTCTGAATGTGTTCCCGAAAATCCATGTGTTGAAACTTATTTACCAATGTGATAGTATTAAGAGGTGGGGCTTTATGAGGTGATTAAGTCATAGGGCAGAGCTCTCATGGATGGAATTAGAGCCTTTACAGAAGGACTTAAGGGAGTTTGTTCAATCCTTTCTGTCCCTTCTACCATGTGAGGATATGGAATTTGATCCCTCCGGAGAATGTAGCAACAAGGCAGATAGTAGCCCTCACCAGACACCAAACTTATTGACATTTTGATCTTGAACTCCCCAGCATTCAGAAGTGTGAGAAATACATTTCTATTGTTTATAAAAAAAAAAATTAATGCATGCCCATTTTATGACATAAATATGATATTTAAATTTTAAGGTCTAGAATAAAAACAACTAAGTGTGAATATGTACATAGAATGATAAACTTGCAAAAAACGTAAATAATAGTAGTCCAGTAAAGCAACTCTGGGTACATTATAGAAGTTTTTCTTTTGATTAATTAGGTGAATGAAATTTATCTACAAACCTTCCTTTTTGGAGGTCTCTAGCAGGCGTCATTACATGTCTTAAACAAGATGGCACTGAGAGATTTTTATACTCAGAGAGAATTTGCTTTTAGGACCATCTCAGTCTTTCTACACGTGACAAGGGAGAATGCTTCTCATAAAGCTGACTGAAATCTCGTAAATACTGTGATGTCTCACATTAGACATGGCCAAAGCAGGAAAGGAGATATTCAGCACATTCAATGTCATGCTGCTCTAAATATACATGCCCTATGGCTTCTTGTATACACTATACATACATGTATATAGGCCAAGGGCATTTGACAGCTGCTTTTCAAAGCTGCAGGGCAGGAGTGCTTACTTTAGAATAGCCGACAGATTCCAATGACATCTGGGTTTCAGTCTATTTTCAGTGAAGAATTGAGGGTTGGGGACAGAGTGGGTAGAGGATATGTTCCTCTCTTCTGTGATCTGAAGAATACATATGCACACAGCCTCTGTGCTTAAAGGTAGAAAAATTGGTTGAATTTTTATAATTTTAAAATTAGACTTAATTAAATGAAATGTTCTAAATTTCAATTAGGTATATGGTAAGATTTCTCATTATTTATACTGGGCAAAAGTAGTGCCTTGTTTCATTATTGTCATTTTAATTATTTTATAATTATGTTGTCAAATATAAATCATTGATTTAAGATCTAATAGCATACATACATTATAAGTAAAAATTTGAGCAGAAATGTATTAATTATGATCACTGCTTTTACATTAGTTTCCAAGTTATTTCTGGATATGCCAGGGCTATTTCTAGAAAGATTGTTAAGAGTCGTTCTATGAGATGTTCTTCACTATTGTTTATAGTGCACATGGGGCTATAAACCTCTACTACCCACAGGTCTCTCCTTTTCCTTTTATCTCATCCTATCAAGGCCTTTTTCTCCTGCGTGTCATGAAATAAAATAATCCAATTACTAATTTTATCTCAGGGTACTACTAAATTTCAAGAAAATTCCTTGGGAAACACCAAAGGGCTTAGTGAGATCTATGCCCAGTTTAAGTTGTGAAATTCAATAACTTCCATATTTTTTTCTTGGGACTAATAGTGAGCTAACATAGTAAAGGGTCTAATAAATCTATAATTTTCTTTAATGTCTCAAAAATTTTGCAAACATTTTACCTCACCTTTTAAACATGGAAGTTTTTAATACTGCTTTGAATTAATGTTACATAAAAACTGCTTTGGAAAATAAAACTGAACACACAAAAATTTTTGAGTTTTTTGCATTAAGACAATTGTATAAACTTTATGAAAATGATTCTAAATAACAAGGACAACTTTTATACAACCTGAAACACTTGGTAGGAGCACATACATAGTGTAAGCCTATATCAAGTGTTCTAGATTAAGAACATAGAAATTTCTTATTTACTTTAGTTTAATTTTTAGAGAAAATTTGGCATCTTTTTCAGCATGGAAGGGAATGGGTTGGGGGTAAGGGACAGTTGGAGGTGGGAGGTATTAGTAACTGTGAATATACAATAAGTCCGCTGGTAACATTTTACATTAAAAAAAGGGAGAGAAAGAGAGAATTACCAGCATCTTCACTGCAAAAAGCAGAGAGTAGTTTGATTGCATTGCTTAAATTGCCCAGCTGTGTATCAGTGAGTACAGAAGGGCTGGAATTGGGCAATAGTGTATTATCCTGCATTCTCACAGGTTAAGGATTTACTTGGAATTTATCCCCTTCTACCACTCAGCATTAAATAGATTTTGAAATTCTCCCAAATTATCTTCCCCCTCTAGAGACAGGTATCACTCAGAAAAATGTTTGACTTTGACATGCAGATGTTATCTGTGTTCTAGTGCAACTCATCCAACATCTGCACTAATTCCTTAGCTGGGAAACATGGGTAATTACAGTAACTACCCCTGTGGAACATAATCACTCAACACATATAAATTATGTTGTTGATCACAATCACAATGGTGATGATGTTGCTAAAGTCATGTTAAGTGAATAGGACTTATACTTTTTACTATTAATAGTAACAGTGTTTGGATTTTTCAAAACGCATTATTAGAGCAATTGCAGTTCACAGCAAAATTGAGAAGAAGATATGTAGATTTCCTATATGCTCCTGCCCCCAACACTTGCACAGCCTCCCCAAATATTACCCGCCCCCCACCCCCGAGTGTTACATTGTTACAATTGATGAACCTACCTTGACACATCCTAACCACCCAAAGTTCATAGTTTGCATTAGCATTCACTCTTGGTGTTATATGTTCTGTAGATTTTGTCTCTGTTTGAAAGTATACAGTGACATGTATCAACCATTATAGCATTATACAGAATATTTTTGATGGCCTAAAATTCCTCTGTGCTCCATCTGTTCATTTCTCCACACCTTCACCCCCACTTGTAAATTTTTATATTCCTAATTGTTTGACTTGAGCTGTAGTTCTCAATGAGCGCCATTTGGTTTGTTTAAATACACAACTTTAATCTGTGGAATTACATATATTAACTATTTGTGAAAAAGAGCTTTAAACATAATTCTCTTAATTATAAATGTTACTTAGCAAGATTATTTGGTGTCTTTAACTTGTCTGAGTCTAATTCCTATGTGTATCTTCAGTTGAAATCATTGTGTAATGAATAGATTTTCGCTGAAATTTGTTTGATGTTTCAACCCAGAAGAGAGAGGAGAAAAGAAGAAAAGAAAGAAAAGGAAAGAAAAGAAAAGAAAAATTGAGAAAAAAATAGGAAAACACAAGTGAAGACAATGAAAAAAATGGCTCCACTTTTGTAAACAGTAGAGGTTGATTTTCTTTTTGTTGCTGCAATTTAGAAATGTATACGTCTTTTATAATTTATAAGAGTTTAGAACAAGATACGAGAAGAAAACTAAACCCTTAGCTTAGATTATATTTTCTGGCTGCTAATATATTTATAATGTTCTCCTTGCAAGACACACCTAATTATTTGGCACACTCAGGTTATGTATCTATTTTGAAATGTCAAAATATTAAGTTATCCCTATAGTATGGTAAAGAAAATCTATGTAAATCCTGATGGAGGCAAAAATTCTACTGCTGCAAAGCAGGGGACTATATCTTCCTGGCAAAGAAAGAAAATTTGAATGAAAAATACACAGGCTTTACTGAATATGATGTGTGTAAATAATATTCTTGTACAATGGGAATTGCTTAATTCAGAGAAGATGAAGTTGAACTCAGTGTTTATTTTCTGCATAATGAGAGTGTACACATATTGGGGTCAGGATCATTGCTGTCCATCACATTGCAATTCTCCTAGCTGTCATGGTCATTCTACCCTTCATTTCCAATTCCTAGTTTTGTTTTGTTTTTTTATGGCTAAATTATTCAAAGATAAAGTACCATACCTTGGATCTTCCTTGAAAGATAGTTTCTCCCTCCAAACGGGAATTACTCTCTCTGTCTGGTTTGAAAGTAGAAAGGGTATAAACCTTGAAACTCAGCATGGCTGTGCACCCTGCTTTATCAAAGGCAGGAATTAGGGAGAATAGAGAAAATCTAAAAATACATTAAAAATTAATAGGAAAGTTTCTTATTTGCAATGTAATTATCCCTCAGTTATTCTATTCCTAGAAATTTGGTTAAGTAAATCCATAACTGTCTCCTTTATGAAAATTGCCACATAAAAAAATCTTGAGTAATAGAGCAATGGTAAATGAGTAGTAATTTTATGATATATACTAGGGTTTCTGAACCTTTTTAGTTTCTAATTATGTCTTTATATTTACTGTAATTTGAACATATATGAGAAAAACTTACAATCAATTGAAAGGAAAGGATATTCAGTTGTCATATGATTTGCCCAGAATGTTAAACTTTTAAACTTCTTTAATTTATTATTATATTGCAATTTTCTTCATTGCTACTATGAAGTATATTGCTTAACTGACAATATATGATTTATTGAAAAAAATTTAAACAAAATGTACTGTATAGTGTTATGAATGGCATCTATAAAATATTTTTCTTCTAAATGTAGTATTATACATATTCAAATAGTGAACACAATATTTCTCAAAGAGTATTTTAGCTCTGAGATAGTACATGTGATTCTCCAGTTGCCATGATAACTAGTTTTTATTGTACAAAAGCACAGATGTATGAAGCAAGAAAAAATAGACAAGAAAAAAGCCATTTTTCCAGAAATGGTACATTTTGTTTAACCCAAACATTGAATTTATTTCCTTTGCAACTGATAACTTTTGAATCTTTATTACAAACAAAGCAGATAAAAAAAGATATTAAACTTTAGCTATTGCAATACATTTTGAAATAAAAATCAAGTAAGTCTGGATGATGTACTAAATCCACTTGGCTGACATCGGAGGGTGCCTAATTACCTTATTAGCCATTTTTTTTTGCATTATCAAATTTTACTTTGTGCATTGATACCTAAAGATTATGCATTGAGATTTACAAAATTCTCAAATCCATTGTGTTTATACAGAATGCTCATCCTGAAATGAGATTGGAGATATATTTTTGCTTTGCCTGTATTGCTTAAAATATTGTCTTCTTTCTAACAAAGTACCACTGATATGCTCTATTCAGCAAGAAATATACTCCTCTCTCAAACTCTTCTGTATTTTCATAATGCTTTCAGAATAATAATATTAAATATAAAATACTAAAATATGTTTAAATATAGAATAATTGTAAACAATTTTGAGTTCAATTCTAAAGAAGCATTGATTTTTGCTTGAAAAAACAAACTTCGGTTAACTGTGTTTTAGAATTATATATTTTTATGGCTGTAAAAGTATTTTGAATCAAGGTAAAACATTTGTTGAATTGTATCTTATCTCTTAGTTGTGCAACAGTATGCAGAATATTCTGAAGTAAATATAATTTTACTATTTTCCCAGTCATTATTTGGCATCTGTTTCTTAACCCCCTGAAAATTCAAAAAAGCCTCAGGGGGTTCAATAGTAAAAGTTCTCAAGGGGCTTAGAAGCAAGATTTTTTTTGTAAATCGATCCTAGGTTGAAGGTAGTTGAAAGGCATTTTTTTCAGAAATCTGTCCAATTGCTGACAAATCAAATTTTATTCCCCCAGGAAATACCTACAACATTTTTGTCCATGAAATTCCATATATCTGACCAAGTCAATGAAACATTTTCCGTTTTTGATCCGTTCATTTTCTCATCTTCAAATTTCACCTCGTGGCTTTCCACAGAAACCATTGTCAAATCTGTGCATCTGTGCTGACGGTCCCTAAGTAAGTGATGATAATATGTACATTAAAATGTCTAATTTAAGACCGTGTATTTTAAAAAATAAACAAACAGCCAGTGAATGTCTTCTCAGCTACATTCTGAAATTAGTCTGTAATGAAATTACGGAATTAGTCTACATGTTATCTATAGCTTTAAGTAGGAAAAGGTGAGAAATTCTTGTGGAAAATAGAACCTGGTCTGCGAAATGAGTCACAGTGGCATTTCAACCTATTAATTGTGTAGCTTCTGCACTTGGTTTGGAAAATCTGCCTCTCCACCTGCTAGGAGCATAGACAGAAGCGTTTCTTAGAACTTTGTAACTCAAAAGCAGTTTCTGGACTAGACGCATCAACACCACCTGTGAGCTTTTTAGGAATGTGTAATCTCAAGTCCCATTCCAGACTTTGCTCTGATTCTGCATTTTAACCAAATACTCAGGTGATCTTAAGCATATTAATGTGTGACAAGCATTGTTCTAGAGGAGTTGTAGTGATTTAACACGTCATCTTCTTCTACCTACATTCCAGCATGATCACAAACAAAACATTTGACAACTCAAAAACATATCTCCATGTGTTTACACACATGAACCAATTTGGACTGGAATGAAAAGTGTGAGCTACCACAGAGAGCTCCTCTGCAGGTACAGTGCTCAATGCTTTTACAAACATTCTCTCATGTAATTATTGTATCGATCTTTCCCAGGTGATAAGACCTTCTCTGTTATTATTATTATTAGTATTATTATTGTTATTATTACAGTTTGAATATCCCTTATCCAAAATGCTTGAGAACAAAAATGTTTTAAATTTCAGATTTCTTCAGATTTTGGAATGTTTCCATACATATAATATCTTGAGATAGGAACCTAAACACTAAATGTGTATATATATATGTGTGTGTATATATATATATATATATATATGTATATATATATATATATACACACACCTTGTACACATAACCTGAAAGTAATTTTATACAATATTTTAAATAATTTTGTTCATGAAACAAAGTCTTTGTACATTGAAACATTAGAAAACAAAGCTGTCACTATCTCCACCTCCCATGTGGACAATCTGTGTTTTTTGACATCATCCTTATTCTTGACCCCGACTTTATATGTTACTGATAAGCAGCCATTTTCTTACACTTATTCACATATAAGTAATTAACAGTAAAATATGCGATATAATATTAACGCATTGAAAAAAAATACATGTTCAGGGTAAGCAGCATAGTAGAATCACCAGAATACCTACATCCACTGTTAAACAATAACAGGAAGAAGCAACAACAGACTCTACCTATGTTGCTGGTTTTGATTGAAAGGTAACTGTGCATTGCATTTTATTTTGTTGGTGAGAAGAAACAACAGAAGCAGCTGAAGGACGAGGATGCAGGTTCTCTAGGAATGTAGAGGCATTCTAATGGGTAGCTTTTTTAAGTGTTTCCTCCAGAGTTATCTGCCTCATTAACAGTGGGTTTTATCTTAGAAGTATCTCTCGATTCTGCAAACTGGCACAATTTTTTGTTCAGCTTTGAATGCATGCTGCTCCAGTTCTTCAATAAGCCTATCACACATGTTCACCATACCATCTCTAGGCATTTTTTCTCCAGTGTTAACATCATCTTCATTGTTCCTGTTTTCACAATTACCTCAATTCAGAACCATTTTGTCTACTTCACCATTGGTCAAAAAATGAATAACAGGAGCCTCATTATTAATGTCAAAAATTGCTTTGCTATCCACCTTTTCCAGCTTACTGATAGACTCTGAAGGTTATTTTTACACCCAGTCAGACATCACTTTTTCCTTACTTGAAATACAAAATTCTTCAAAGCCACCACCTTGTTCATCATAATCACTGAACATAGTTGCAAGGCAGAGGTTGTTGTCAGGCATGTACAACCATGTATTTAGCCTCTGTGTTCCAAGTGTTAGCAACAGCATATACAGCATCCTTCACAGTAAACTCCTTTTGAAAACCTTCCACATGCGTGCCTCTGTTGACTACTGCTAGCATACTGTTCAAGTAAGTATTTTTATTTTTACTCCTGTTGATCTAAGAATACCCTGGTCACATGGCTGAATTAATTAAGTCACATTTGGCGGAACCATAGATGGCATGACCATTGTTTTTGATGAGAATTTCAGCTGAAGGGTGAGCAGAATAACTGTAAAGGAAAAACAAAATCTTGCCGTTGTCATTCAGTTCAAATTTCCTCTAGTAAACGCAAGGCTTCGGCACAAAATATTTGTTAAACTAATCAGAAAAAAATATCTCTGGTGACCCATGCCTTTTTGTTAGCAAAATAATGGACTGGTAAGAAATTCATTCCTTGAAAATAGAGAGGGGCCAAGCGCGGCGGCTCACACCTATAATCCTAGCACTTTGGGAGGCTGAGACAGGATTGCTTGAGGCTAGGGGTTCAAAACCAGCCTGGCCAACGTGGTGAAAAACCATCTCTACTAAAAATACAGAAAATTAGCCAAGCATGGTGGTGTGTGCCTGTATTCCCAGCTACTCAGGAGGCTGAGGTGAGAGAATTGCTTGAACATGGGAGGCGGAGGTTTCAGTGAGCTGAGTTCGTGCCACTCAACCCACTCAATTCAAGCCTGGACAACAAGAGCAAAACTCTATCTCAGAAAAAAAAAAAAAAAAAAAGGAGGAGACAAGCTTTTGCCTATTACATCAAGTTTACGCTTATGCACATCTGCTATATTAGCACATCCCAACACAGTTATTCTGCCCTTAGCATCTGTAATTAATGTAGGGGCTGTCTGATCTACCACAGTGTTTTTATGAGAAAATAGTGCCAAAACAGTGATGTTTCATCAATATTTTAGACTTCTTCTGGCATCATTTTTTTAAAAATCAGCAATGATATTGGCAACCTTATCAATGAATTTCTCTGCTGCTTTGTAATCTGCAGATGCTTTAACAACACACATTTTTAATAATTTAATGCCATGTATTTTGTTAAATTTCTGAGACCAGCTTGTTGAGTGTTCACAGTTCCCTTCAATTTTCAGTTGTTGTGATTTATCTTTATTTGTTTCATGAACAGCATACCATTAAGAAGCCAGTGTTCACTGTGACACTAATGGATCTACTTATCCAATACACAATTGAGATCTTCGTTTTTAGCTTAATGCAGTACTTTTCTACTTTCATTAAGTTTCTGTTTGAAACTTTCAGAAAGCATAGAAATTTAACAATTTATCTCTCTGCTTTTTCAGGTCACATATGGTGGTCATCCCAACACTATGCTCTTCTGTAAAACATTTTACACTTACACCCTTGTCCAGTTTCTCTCCAACAGCTTGACTTCCTGTGCTATAGATAAATATAAATTCCTCCTGTTTTTAAAATCACTGTTACCCATAAAGATATTTCTAGGTCTCTTGACATTTTCAACTGTATCTTTACACCACAGACCTAAGAATAATGAAAAACTGCAGTAAGTAATGCACATAGTTCTCTTCCTCATGTGGGACATTGCGGGGAACCTGACATTGGTGAGTCTGGCCTGAACATATGCCATTTTATTACCCTTTGTGTCTGTGCTTGTGTGGGAGAATCTGTATGTGTGTAGGAAATGTCCATCACATCTGAAGGGGGCTAGAAGGGTCTTTTCTCCTTTGATGATAATGAATAAACTGCATGTTGTGAACCTATGTATTGACCATGACCCATCGCATGAGGTCAGTGTGGAATTTTCTACTTGTGGTGTCATGTCAGCACCCACAAATTTCAGATTTTTGAGCATTTTGAATTTTAGATTTTTGGATTAGGTATGCTCGACCTGCAATGTTGATATTTACATAATACTAATGAAAGAGAGGCTTAAAATGAGGTCAAATAACTTTCTCAAAATTGCAGATGGTAAACACTGAGTCATTTTATTAAGATTATTGCGTAGCTTCCTGATTGATCTCAGTGATTTCAATCTCACTGTATGTCATACTGCTAACAGAACAATTTTTTTAATATGTAAATCTAATTCTACCAGTTACCTGCCTAAAATCTCTTGGTAGATTCCCATATGATTTGAAAGTATTTTTCAACTTTTCCTTGCATATTTTTCTTTTTGTGTGGGCCACTACAATAATTATGGACTTTTTCCAAGTTAAATTATTTATTGCTCCCATTACTTGTTTACATGTGCTCTTCCTGCTGCTAGAACTTTCTCCATTCTTTTATTCATATGATCAGTTGCAGTTCTTTCTTTGAAAGATGTTTCATCACACCTAAGTTGTTTCAAACATCCCAATCTGATATAAAATGAACTCTGTGTCAAACTTTATCAACCCTTATCCCATGCTATTAAAATTTTTACCAGGCACACTTTTGAAACTACAAACTTTTGAATATGCATATGAACACACACACACCCCCTATACATACTCAATATACTTATATATTCAATATATGTGTCTGTGTGTGTGTGTGTATAAATATATGCATTAATCTTTCAGATTTATGCAGCCCTGCGTAATTTTTGCATTTTCTCAGTTCACACAATAAGTACTCATTAAAACCTTGTTGTAGGACAAGCACTGTGCGAAAAACTGTTGAGAAATAAATCAATAATATATATATATATACTATATATATAAAAATTATAAACTTTTGAGAGTATATATATAATCATGCTATAAGCTTTTATATTGTAGTTTGATTATATTTATACTTAAAAGAGTATAATTTATATATATTATACATGCATGACATGTATATGTGTGTTATTTCTTTCTCAACAGTTTTTAACACAGTGCTTGGTACTTTATATTGATCAAGTTAATTCTAATTTTAAAATCATGTGAAGATAATCTTATCAGCCCATTTTACAGATCAGTAAATTGAAATTTAGAGAGGTTATTTTGTTGTCCAAGATCACACAGGCTGAAGATGACAGAAGCCAGGACTCAAACCCAGCTTTTTCTGATTAGAATACAACTTTGACAGAATATACTGAAGTTCTCAACTCTTCTGCCTCATCGCTTTTACTCAGATGAAGCCTTCATGCAATTAACAATATTCCTCCACGAATGATGTTCTTGGAACTATGCAGTAGATAGGAGTGGGATGGTTCTGCAAATGTTCTGAGCTCATAACATATACCCACTCCGAGTGGGATGAGTATGTGAAGGGAGAGGATCGTGCCTTCCATTGCAACACAACCTTCACTGATTCCTTCAAAGTGAAGTGTCTCAGTTTAAATGTTCAGGTTCTATTTAAGCATTTTGATATTCCGTCAGTAAATTTTCTCTGATAACACAAATTGCTTCCCACTTACTCTTAGGCTACCTTCCAGAGACTCTGTAATATCCTTAACTTTTGAATTGAAATTTTTGGAAGTCCAGGATATGCTTCACTCCCAGCCCCAGTTTTTATACCTGTAGACGTTTTATTCTCTTTTCAGCAAATAGAGAGCAATGATCCTGAAGATTGTGACTGCATATGCTGATGCAGATTATGATACCTAAGTGAGGTACCAGTAGTCCATAGGACACCATTTTTTAAATAAGTCAAACCTAACTCTGCTGCTGAGGTGTTAAAGACATATATAAAATGTTAAAATCATTTACTTATTTTAATATATTATGTTACTTAATATTATTTTAGGTTTCACATGCTAAATTTCAGTCTGCAATAAATTTTATAGCCAAATTTAAAACTCTCAAAATAGAATTTTAATAGAAATGCTAAGATATTCTCAGCGTAGCTGCATAAAATTTGCAGAGTTTTTTAAAGAACCATTTCCGTCATGGTTTAAAACATATGGCAGGTCTTTTTTGGAAGTCTTCTGGTGGTATGTAGAATTTGTAGTTACAAATATTCTGCCATTTAAATAAGCTCACTCAACTTCACCTTTCTGAATTAGCAGAACTTAACTATTCATTGTCAACTGATTCATGAATATAGAACCAAGCTTCATTTGGAACATATGGCTTACAGATAATAAATTTAAATGCCTGATGTAAAGTAAATTAGAATTGGGATTGTAATGTTGATAGCTTTTTCTACGAGACTCTTATAACATCTGTCCAGAAACCTTAATTTTTTTCAGATGTTTTTCACACATGCTACTTCAAGGCTGTATATGTATATGTATTGTAACTTTCCTTCAAGAGAATAATTAGAAAAGTTAGTTATTATTTAAGAATTCAAAGGTATATGTGTGACAATACAACTGTGTAACATCACTTTTAGAAGAGCTTAATAGTTACCGATAGACAAGAAAAGAATATTAGAATAAAAAATTAGACATTGGGTTGGGATTTGAACAGGTAAAATGCTTCTAAATAGATTTCTATATCAAAAACAGACACTATTTTAGATATAACAACTCTTGTTTTTTAAGCTTTTTTATGTATGACAGGAATTAGGATTTAGAAACTGAATTTCTCAGCATCTCTTGTAAGTATGGTTAGATCTTACCAATGAAAGATAATTACAAAATATTTCAGAGATAGAAGAAAAGTAGAATAATTATCTTTCAGTCAAAAGCTCTGGGCAGACGTGTGACTCTGGCAAATGTCAGTTGCCATGAGGTTTTGTCAGCACCTTCCATATGTCCTCCTGAAAACCATTCAGTCAATATTTTAGGCAGTTGAGAACATCAGTGCTAATTTTCTGCCATTCTTCTATTCCTGGTTTTGTAAAGTTTACTAAAAGTTCCCTGATCTTCACTACTCTAGACCCTCCAGCAAATATGCAGACCTCTAATTCCCAGTGTTAAATTATTTTCTATTTGAAGTATCTCCAGTACTTTCTGTCTTCATGACTCTTACTGATAGGTTACATCTACTATGTAAGCTTGTGATTTGTTTAAAGAAATTGGGCTAGATTTCTGTCATTCAAAAGTATTACTATAGATAAAAAATGTAAAATCTTTTCAACAACCCAGAGGCTTTTAGTCAACAGTTTTTATTGATATACGTTTCAAGAGAGAAAAATATATTAATATTTCATTGACATTAATATCATCAGAAATTTCCATTGATATGAATATATCTTTAGAGCACCTGTAGAACTTCACAGTGCATCATTTATATCCCAGACTAAGCATATGGCACTGCTAAAGTTGTGTAGGACAGTCTATGTACCATAACCTGTGTAGCTATACTAATATACCTGTTACAATACAGTTTCTGTTGAAGAATAAAAAAAAAGGCTCATACTTTCACATATTGTTTTCAAATGTAATACAATTATACCAATTCAGGTTTTTCCTTTGTTTTGTTTTGTTGTTTAAAAGAGATGGTGTCTTACTATGTTGCCAAAGCTGGATTCAAACTCATGGGCTCAAGCAATTATCCCACTTTAGCCTTCAAAGTAGCTGGGACCACAGGCATGTGCCACCACTCACAGCTAACCAATGCAGTTTTTTCAATCAAGTTGAGCCATATTTATATAATTGACTATAGATCTATAATCAACCACATATGTAGAAAAGTATCTGATCCAGCCTAGGAGCTGTGATATTGTCTGAAATAGTTGAAAAAAAAAAAAAGATGGAAAGATTAGATTAAAAATGAAATTACAATTTAAGTCACAAAAGTAGTTCTAAGACGCTCATGAAGTGCTGAAACTCAGTAGAACAACTTCTGATAAGCTCCTTATTAAATAGACTGGAAAACTCAGGAAAACAGTATAGCTAAATTAGTTAACTTAGTTTCTTTTCTTTTCTTTTTTTCTTTTTTTTTTTTTTGTTGAGATGGAGTCTTGCTCTGTCACCCAGGCTGGCACCATCTCGGCTCACTGCAACCTCTGCCTCCTGGGTTCAAGCAATTATCCTGCCTCAGCCTCCCAGGTAGCTGGGACTACAGGTGCCTGCCACCACGCCTGGCTAATTTTTTGTATTTTTAGTAGAGACAGGGTTTCAACATAGTAGCCAGAATGGTCTTGATCTCCTAACTTCGTGATCTGTACACTCAAAGTGCTGGGATTACAGGCGTGAGCCACCATGCCTGGCCGTTAACTTAGTTTTTCAACAAATTTTACCTGGAGGATGTGGAATAAAATATATCTGAATTTATTCTGACAAATTCTCTGTGAATATAAAGATTTATTGTAAATTTTACTTTACATATAGCTTAATATATGGGATAGCAATTTGTACAGTAGATTTTAGAGTATTATGCATCAAATTAGTGGTCACCTATAGTAATTCAAAATAATACCTAAGAAACGAAAATGATGGTTAGTCTGATGTCATTGCTGATAGTTAGAAAATGTTATAGTAAAAGCATGAGCTTTGTTAGTTTTGAACAAAATTCAAAATATGTATACCTAAATATAAGACAGAGAGTAAATCCATAGAGTGTAGATGTGGAAAAGCAGTCTTTTGAGTTCAGTTTTGGAGTGTAACAGTTTTTGTGTTAGTGTGTGTGTTTCTTTTTCTTAATGTATATATTATTTGAGAATCTTCATTTATATCAATGAATTTGTGGCAGAGTACAAGATGTTTTAATCTACCATGTTATTTAACGTTCCGTTAAATAGGTGGTGAACTAAACTTACACGTTATTTCATATTTGCTTACACAAAATGTGCGTAGAACAGAGTCCTATGCTTATTCATTTAATCAGCAATGTATATTGAGTGCCTGTTCTGCATCAGGCAGTGTGATAGCATGTTTATACATAATAATGAATATATCAGACATTTTTCTGTTGCCATAGATTTGTTATGTAGAAACAGACATTAATCACATATAAATATATAGATGGATAGATCAGTAGATAAATATAATTCAAGAGTAATCAATTTTGAAGCAATCAATGTGCTGGGATGCTGGGAGCTATAGGATTATTTAGGAGATTACCTGATCTAGTCCATGAGACATGAAGAGAGAGAATAATTAAGTAAACATTTTCCTAGCAAAATGACATTTGAGCCAAAATATGACAGATAATTTATCAGTTGGAGTTCAGACAAGGAAGCAGAGTCATTATAATGTTACCGGTGGAGGGTCTTGACTATGAGTCATCCAGGTTTTTGGCATTTTGAACAAAGATTTTGACAACACACACAAACAAAGCAACAAAATAATGAAAGAAAAAATCACAGATTTATTGAAATAAAAATACACTCCACAGAGTGGGAGTAGGCTCAAGCAAGCAGTTCAAGAGAACTTGTTACAGAATTTTCTAGGGTTTAAATATCCTCTAGAGGTTTCCCTTGGGTTACTTGGTTACATCCTATGTAAATGAAGACTTGACCTGCAACTCGTCTGATTAGTTACAGGAGGTGACCAATCAGAGACTGAAGTGAAGTTACAAAGTTACATTCTGTGCAAATGAAGACTTGGCCCATGACCAGTCTGATTGATTGAGGGAGGGGACCAATCAGGGATGCTTTCCATTTTTTGTCTGTGGTGCAGTGGAATGGGAGGGGGTGTTGCAAAGGGAGTAGCCTCTGATCCCTTTGTTACTAGAGTGTAGAGAGGTGAGGTTTTACTTTTGATTCAGTTTTAGGGAGTCAGTGCACATCGGCCTTAGGTTCTTTGCTTCCAGACCATATTGTCCTGTCTCAATATGAGTTATAGAATTAAAAGTTTAGTACAAGTATTAAACCTTAGAGTTGTGAGGCTAAACGGGAGAATTGAAGGTTGGAAGATAAGAGTTAGACAATCAGAGAACAAGTCACTAGTTTCTGCCTGAAGTACTTCCTGCCTAAGTACCTGCAGAGGAAAAGCTAAGAAAATCCAATTTCATAGGAGGACTGTGAAGGGAAATTCCTAAAGAATTTTGAGACGAAGCTACTATTGCTGTATAACTCTTGCCTTTATTTTGATCTGGGGTCACTACTGTTTGTCAGATTATTAGCAACTGGGTAGACAAGACAGACATAGAGTGGAGGAGTTCAAAAACAATCTGAAATCTACCAGGTACCCTTGGGTCTCTCTGCCATCTATGTGACCACAAAAACCCACTTAGAGGGTAATAGTGGTTACCTCACTTCTCAAATCTTCCACAAGTTTCTCTTTAGGTCAACTCTAATCAAGAACCCAACAAAAAAGGGATTCTAGGCCATGTAGTTCCCTACTTAACCAAGTGGCCAATAGAAAAATATATAGTCTAGATGAGTAAGAGTTAGCTAGATGATAACGATTTTAGGAATAAGAGAAATAATCTAGAGACACAGAGGCCTGATGAGTGCTGTATGCATCATTTTTATCAATTTTCTAATAAAGTAAACCCTTATTTATGTGCATCATTTTATGAAAACACTTACGTTTTAGTTTGGTTTTTGAGAGAAGTGGATTAAGCATTAAGCATTTGAATAAATCACATAAAAATTTTTAAAAAGAAGCAAAAGTTATTAATATCATCATAAACACAGATGATAAAAGGGAAATATCTACTTGCATTTTTGAGTTTTTAAATGAACACTGAAAAGTAGAAGAACAATTTAAGGGTTAAGAAATGATGGTTAAGAGGATTAGCAATTCAGACTTCTGGATATATTTTATGGAAGCTAACATGATCCTGAATTAATTTTCTTCAGAATATGAAGGCCACATAGTGTTTGCCTTCCTCTGGACAATTTCTTTTTTGTTTTGGGCCATGAAACAATTCATAGATTCACACCATTGCAAAAAGTTCTTATGCATAGAGGGAATAATTATTATGCGGCTTATGCAATTAGGAGCTTTAGAAAGAGTAAGGTCATGCTGATATAATAGGATAAGTATTTATTTGATATTAAGTTCAATTGATAGTGTATCTTCTTTCAATTTTTAAATTTTCTCTTTCTTTCTTTCTTTCTTTCTTTCTTTCTTTCTTTCTTTCTTTCTTTCTTTCTTTCTTCTTTCTTTCTTTCTTTCTTTCATCGCTATTGTTTCTAGGCTCTATAATGACTTAGGCAAGTTATTAATTAAAATGTTGATTATTATACTTATCTGGAAATGGAGATACCATAATCATGAAGGTGGTTTTTCCAGGGTGAGGCTTATCCATTGAACTCTGGGTGTGCTGACCCCTATGATTTCCCCAAATGTGGGAAATTCCAATGCACAATTTGTGGTGGTGGTGCAGGACTGTGTTCCTACTCTCCCCGGTTTTATTTTTTCAATATTAAAATTAAATTTAAAACATAAAAAATAAAAATGTTGATTATTATAAATGGGATGTGAGACTTTTAAAACATCACTTTTGTACTTACATAGCTATATTAAACAATAAATTGTGTAAGAAACCAGTCTATGCAAAAAAGTAGAGACAACTACCTCATAAAATTAACGTTTTTATTTAGGCAAGAAGAAATTGTACCGTTTGAATTTTGTCTAATATTGATGAAAATATCACTGAGAAATCTCAATACTGTAAGTTTTAACTCATTTGATCAATTGAAATGGAACCAAAAACAAACAAAAAAATCAATAAAATATCATGGGAAATAAGTTAGTATGTAATTTAAAATTTACATTGCTAATACAATGGTAGCAGTATCAGATCATCACTTGACTTTTTTTCTACTTTCAAAGAGTAAAACATACAATCATCGTAATTTAAAGATCTCATGAATATTTCACAAATCAGATGTAGGTTATTATCATAACGAGCAAGAAAAGAAGATTTGCTCATGTTTTTAATTTTTGATGAAATAAAATTATCCCTTTTACTTTCTTCTACTTTCAAAGAGTAAAACATAAAATCATCGTAATTTAAAGACTTCATAAATATTTCACAAATCAGATGTAGGTTATTATGATAATGAGCAA
>NW_012116855.1:3656670-3662324 GCF_000951035.1 Colobus angolensis palliatus | reverse complement strand
GTTAGTATGTAATTTAAAATTTACATTGCTAATACAATGGTAGCAGTATCAGATCATCACTTGACTTTTTTTCTACTTTCAAAGAGTAAAACATAAAATCATCGTAATTTAAAGACTTCATAAATATTTCACAAATCAGATGTAGGTTATTATGATAATGAGCAAGAAAAGAAGATTTGCTCATATTTTTAATTTTTGATGAAATAAAATTATCCCTTTTACTTTCTGCTTTTGTTTCACCCATCTCCAAACAACTATAATACTATTGGCACCTATATCAATTTTTTCAGTAATATAGTAAACACTAAAAAGAACTAATGCAGTCATGAACTAATTTTATTTAACAATGGTAGGAAGAGAAACCTTTTATGCAACTTTAACAACTGTTTGCTCTTAATCTCATTTCTGTTTATATCACGCTTCTAAGAAAATAATATATGACATAAGATATACTAAAATATTTTTAATCTAGAAGGAAGAGTTTCACACAAAACATACCACAACCTCCCAATAAAGTACAAGATATAAAGTCAATTTTTACATAAATCCATGGAGTGTTTTAAGTTATGGTTGATGGTGAGCACAATCTCTACTCAAATATTATTGAGAATATTTGAAAAGATAATCCAATAAGGCTGTAGTAAATTCCAGCTAAAAAGCGTGTTTAAAAATGCATACTATGAAACAGTATTACCATATTATTTTATGTACACCTCCAGCAGCTCCTTTAATATTGTTTTGCTAAATATAATATACATAACTATCAGCACAGTGTCTCTTATAACCTTCAGTCACATTTGCCTAAACATTTAAAATCCATTTAAGAAATGTATATCAAGTGCTTACTCTACCATGCACTTTTCTAAGTGTTTGATATAAATCAGTAAGGGAAACAAACAAACTCTTTGGCTTATAATCTTGCATTCCAAATATAACTTTAAAATTTCGACCTAGAATTTTTTCACCTTCAATTCATTCTTACTAAAAATCAAAACAGTCGTTTTTAGTAAAGGTATTACTCTTCTTGCCTTCTCAGTTTTGTAGAGTACTAAGATTTTCAGTGCTGAGAAATTCAGCTATTCAAATTTCTAATCTTTTTTACATTTTCTTTTGAAATTGGTTTACAATTCTGTTAAAATATCATTTTTTATCATTATTGTTTTTATAATTATATTTCATCATTATTTCCACATCCATTTTAGTAAATTGAATTTCCCTTTTCCTCTAATTTACTCAATTGTTATTTCAGCCATTAATTTATTTAATGACCATTTGTTAAACATCTGTATTCTGTGTGACATATTATGACTGAACTATTACAATAGTTTCCTAATGGCTCTCCTTATTTCTTTTCGTTTCCAATGAATTCCACAAGTTATTGCCAGTAATTTTTTGAAACTAATAATAGTTTTATTAATGTTAACTTCCCTTCCATCAACTATCAATGACACCCATGTGCCAGCAGGGTAAAGTTCGTAGCTATTAATTGATCTTCACGTTTTCTTGTCCCAATGCCTGTTTTAACTTTATAACTCTCCTCACTTACAGGAAATTTTGTCACAGTAGAATGACCTATTCAGTCCTCAAATGTGCCTTTCCAGCTTTGTCTTTTCCATGGATTTTTTTTTTTTTCTAATGCAAAAGTACTCTTCCCACTCTTCTTTCTATAAAAAGCTTGTAATTCACTCAAATTCAAGCTTAAAACCTACTTCCTTCATGAAGTCTTTTCTAACCACTTGAGCAGTCTGATCTATTCTATCCCATTTCGGTGTTACTTAACATCTTATTTTATACTTAATTTCATATGGCTTGCATTTCTATCTATTTATATGTATTGCTATTAATTTAAACTTTGTCTTACTCCTAAATTAGGTTTATCTACAAGTTTACGTGTAAACCACAGACAAAATGACAAAAATTATTAAGTGAGAAATTTGGCATCTTACGTAAATAAATTTTGAAAAAGGAAATAAGGATAAAAAAATTTTAGGACAAGAAAATGTCACATGTTATCATAAACTTGACTGTAAAATTCAAGTAACTCAGAGAAAGAGTTTCATGATTGGGAATTTGATAGCAATGTAATAATATAACGAAAATATCACCCAGAATTACCACTCTGTTATTGAAATCAAGGAAAAAAGGATTCTTATGCATCCTCATAGAAAGTGCAGTGTGTAATTATTGAATAACACTGTCAATCATAAAATATAGAAATTCATTGCTAAGATTTTTTAATATTAATTTTTCAAACTAGGATAATTAAACCTGGTCAAAATGTATCTCTGTAAATAATATTGCAGTGTGATTATCTTAGTCTTTTCTGTGCTGCTTTAAAAGAATACCTGAGACTGGGTAATTTATAATAAACAGAAATATATTTATTAGCATTCTGGAGGCTGGGAAGCCCAAGATCAAAAGACTGGCACCTATGAGGGCTTGCTGCATCATCTCATGAGAGAAGGCAAAAGGGCAAGAAAGGGCAAGATATCAAAATCACAACCTCAAGCCCTTTTATAATCAGCATTAATTCATTTGTAAGGGTGGCCATCATGACCTAAACACCACTTAGTAGCCCCCACTTCCAACATTATCACATTGGGATTAAGTTTCCAATACATGCTTTTTGGGAGATACATTCAAACCATAACCAGCTTTAAACTCAATCTGTTTCATAAATGCAGCTGTTACATAGCATGGATAACACTAATGAAAACTTCAGTATTATCCATAGAAGATAAAATATATATCCTTCAAAATTATATTACACAATAAATTTTAATAGCTATTTGAGATCAATTTATGCCCTACATGCTGTCAATGGAATTTCAACATATGAAAAATGTGACTGATCTTTAATTTTAAGAAAGGAATTCTTAATTGCAGAGGAAATTGTGTGAATAAATGCTGTTTTAGACATATCTGGATTTAAAAAAATAAAAAATACTACAAAATAAAATTTAAATTTAATTTAACATTATATTGAAAGTTATAATTTTTTGAATGATGTTTAAGTGATATAATAACAGCAACAACAACAGTATTTTGGATCTAAAAGACTAAGCAAAAACTATCAGAGCCTAAAAAACTGAAATTGAGAAAAGGAGATAAGACATGTAAATACAATACGTTTTGTATTTTTTATGTATTTGAGAAATATGGTAGCTATTAGCACTTTCGTTGTTTAAATGACTAACAATAATAGGAAAATCTAAAACCAATTATTTATCTCCAATTGCAGAGTTGAGTAAAAAGATAAAATTAAAACAAGGTGACTTGTAGAAAAAGATAGAAATTTAAAAAATAAAAATGGAAAGACTTTTTTTTTAAAAATCAAAACACAGAACACCTAAAGCAAGCTAAGAGATATAAGTTTCAAAAAATAAGTATATCTACTAAAATAAAATCATTTGAAATATACCTTTAAAACGTATGAAATTATTAAAGATTTACCTAAAATAAAATATTTTTTAAAAGTTTAATGTAAAGGCAGTTCAAACATATAATAAACAAATTCAGAGGCCGGGCGCGGTGGCTCAAGCCTGTAATCCCAGCACTTTGGGAGGCCAAGACGGGCGGATCACGAGGTCAGGAGATCGAGACCATCCTGGCTAATACGGTGAAACCCAGTCTCTACTAAAAAATACAAAAAAACCAGCCAGGCGAGGTGGCGGGTGCCTGTGGGTCCCACCTACTCGGGAGGCTGAGGGAGGAGAATGGCGTAAACCCGGGAGGCGGAGCTTGCAGTGAGCTGAGATCCGGCCACTGTACTCCTGCCTGGGCGACAGAGCAAGACTCCGTCTCAAAAAAAGAAAAAATTCAGAAAAATAAAATCCTGGGTCAAGATATTAATATCATACAAATTTAGAATTCATGATAAAAAGCATCAAATTGAACAAAAGAAGTAATTTTTTAGTTGTGGAAGGGAATAATTCAATAAAAATATATAAATACAGCAAATGTATCTAGCAAAGAGGCAATATATGAAGATAACAATGAAAATCTAAGGCCAAGTTGAAAACAAAATCATAATAAATGATCATCATACTACTGACATTTTTTACACCAAGTGGAGAAAACTAGACAAACTTTTTTTTTTTTTTTTTTTTTTGAGATGAGTCTTACTCTGTCGCCCAGGCTGGAGTGCAATGGCGCGATCTCGGCTCACTGCAACTTCTGCCTCCTGGATTCAAGCCATTCTCCTGCCCCCGCCTCCTGAGTAGCTGGGACTACATGCACGTGCCACTTTGCCGGGTTAATTTTTTGTATTTGTAGTAGAGACAGGGATTCACCGTGTTAGCCAGAATGGTCTGGATCTCCTGACCTCGTGATCCGCCTGCTCAGTCTCCCAAAGTGCTGGAATTATAGGCGTGAGCCACCACTCCCAGTCGACAATCTTAATGATACATACACAAGCATATCTTCCAAAGCAAAGTCAGGAATAGGATGCATATTTAAGATAAACTAAGGCGTCTGTTGTATATATTATTAAACAATTTACAAATAATTAACACTAAGTTAATTTTTGTTCTAAGTTAAACCAGTATGTTCCTCTGCCAAAAGGGAAATGTGAAAAGGCTATGTCAAACTTTCCATACTGGAATCACCTCATCAAAATTGCATGCACCTAGAGATGTTCAAGGTGAGCCTCATGTTTTACCTATTTGTTAACAATTTGTTTTTTGTTTTTTTTTTCACCTGAATTTGTATCTGACTTTTCAAATCTTTGAGATTTAGCATCTTCACCAGGATATGTTTGGTAGGAGATTAATTATTTTGCCTCTTTAGGTTGACCTGTGATCCACAGATTTAATTTTCCCGCATTTTAGTGAAACATTCTTTCATATCTTCAAATGCTTTTTCTGATTTTCTTGTTAGTGCATTTCTTCAAACACACCTATCTAATCACCAATCTAATGGGTCAGCCACATCTATTCTTCATGTACATTATTTTTGATTAATTTCCTTCTTGTTACAGTGTATTTAATTCCAGCTGTTTTTCATCATTTATTATGAGTTTTACTCCTAGCAGTATTAATATAGTCCTATATTGATTAACAGTAGGGGTATATTCTGCAAAATGCATCATCATTAGGCAATTTTGTTGTGCAAATGTGATAGAGTGAACTTACTCTAACCTAGCTGGTATGGCCGACTACACACCTAGGTTATACAGTATAGCCTGTTGCTCTAGCCTACACATCTATAAAGCATGTTACTGTACTGAATACTGTAGGCAACTGTAACAAAATGGTGTTTGTGTGTCCAAACATATTTCAACATAAAAATGTACAGTAAAAATATGATATAAAAGATAAAAAAGAGTACACCTGTATAGGACACTCACCATTAATAGACCTTATGTGGGACTGGAAATTGCTCTAGGTGAGTCACTGAGTGAATGGTGAGTGAATATTAAAGCCTACGATATTGATAATAGTGTATGATATTAATGTACACTATTCTAGACTTTATAAACACTGTACACTTAGGCTATGCTGAATTCATAAAAATTATTTTTCTTTCTTTAATAATAAATTAATCTTAGCTTACTATGACTTTTTTAGTCTATAAATTTTTAAGTTTTTTTTTTTTTTTTTTTGAGACGGAGTCTGGCTCTATCGCCCAGGCTGGAGTGCAGTGGCCGGATCTCA
>NW_012116855.1:3650480-3655918 GCF_000951035.1 Colobus angolensis palliatus | reverse complement strand
TAGCCAGGATGGTCTCTATCTGCTGACCTTGTGATCTCCCCACCTCTGCCTCCCAAAGTGCTAGGATTACAGGCATGAGCCACCGTGCCTGGCCAGAGCTGTCATCTGTTATGATATCAATGGTTTCTTTTGGAGTATCTCCTAAAGGATCTGCCCGAAGATGTTTTACTTAAGTTGTTTTTTAGTAGGTCGAAAGAGTACACTCTAAAATAATGATTAAAAAATACAGTATAGTAAATACAAAAACTAGCAACATAGTTGTTTATTATCAATATCAAGTATTATGTACTATACATAATTGTATTGCTACATTGTTGTATGACTGTCAGTGCAGTAGGTTTGTTTATATCATCATCACCACAAACAAATGATTAATGCTTTGTGCTGTTGTTACAATAGGTAGCTAGTCAGACATCAGCAGGGCAGGAGAGGGCTAACCCCATCCGCTGGGAATGTAAGGCAACCATCAGGTGATGGTCCAGCAGTTATCATACTGGCTTTCTAAAATAATAATTGGCCACAGCTTGTGCCAGGGAGAGGCAATTTCCCAACAAATAAAAGCACTTGAAATTGGTAATAGACAGCTTCCAATGCCATCTCAGGAAATGAGCAAGTTGGCTCGAGCACGCACATTAAGAGGCAAAGTGGCAGAGCATGACTTGCCAGGGGCATTCCACCGGGAAAGGGAAGAAAGCCTCAGGTGAGCCTGTGCACAGCTCCAGTAAATACACTGTGCATGCTCACCTACCAAGTGTCAGCAGGCCACCGCACACGTGGGCTGCTCACCCTAAGGGAAGAATCAAGGGAAAGGGACGCAAGACCCCAGAAGTATGCCAACATATAAAAACCAAAGTCAAAAGCTGAAGCGCAGGGCGGGGCGCGGTGGCTCACGCCTGTAATTCCAGCAGTTTGGGAGGCTGAGGCGGGTGGATTACGAGGTCAGGAGATCGAGACCATCCTGGCCAACATGGTGAAACCCCGTCTCTACCAAAAATACAAAAAGTTAGCGGGGCGTGGTGGCGGGCGCCTGTAGTCCCAGCTACTCTGGAGGCTGAGGCGGGAGAATGGCGTGAACCCAGGAGGCGGAGCTTGCAGTGAGCTGAGATGGCGCCACTGCACTCCAGCCTGGGCCACAGAGCCAGACTCCGTCTCAAAAAAAAAAAAAAGAAGAAAAAAAAGCTCAAATGCCATACCTGTCCTTCAAGTCGCCCACTTGAGCCCCTCCCAAGTGTACTTTCTTTTACTTTTCTTTCTTTCCCGCTCTAGAGTTCTTTAATAAACTTCCACTCGAAAACTTACCTCGATCTCTTTTTCTGACTTGTGCTCGTCGCTTGAATTCCTTCTTCTCAGGAGGCAAGAAATGAGGTTGCTGCAGAACCATATAGATTTGCTGCCAGTTACTCATGTATTTGTCACCCCTAACACTACAATACCTTAAGGACTATGAAGTGACTAGGTCATAGGAATTTTTCAGCTTCTTTATAATCTCATGAGACCACCATCATATATGCAGTCCATCACTGACTAGAATCATATTATGTAGCATAGGACTATATTTGTTTTTTAAGTGAATTCTGAAACTTTTCTAATTCTCCGTTTACCTCTTATTTCATAGGGTTCATTAAAAAGTTTTATGAAAATACAATTGTATGCAAATATCTTCATTTCCTACAGTGTCTCCTTCGAAAGTTTGTTTTCTGTCATTTGCATGCTACAAATAATAGCATGGTCTCACATATTTTTTCTCTTGCTCCTAATAGTATATGCAATTTTCACTAAATAATAAACTCTCTTGGTTCCCTTCCCTGTTTACCTGGGCATGATTTGAGTCATCTCTGAACCACAGAGGAATGCTTGAATGCAAAAGATTTCTCAAGACCTATTCATCCATGCAATTGCTTGCAGCAAGTGTGAAAGGATTGAGATTTTCATAGCAGCAGATGGAAAATTATCTCTCTATGTACTTTATTTTTTCTGAGTTAAAATCTCTATATTATGGGATACCGCCATTAAAAATGGATATTCCATTTAATGTGTGTGTGTAGGGAACTGGATTTTTTAAATTTATGTTTCTTCATTGCTTTAAATGTGTCAACCTCTTTAGTGGGAGGTTGAGTGTGAAAATGCTGTACAATTCGTTAGATTTTTGCTTAGTTTCTCACATCTAAATAAAGTATAATATATGAGAAATACGGAAAAGTAAGTTTGCAATATGACACCAATTTGGTTAATGAGAATAAATTAAAGTTGAAAAGCAATCAATTAAAAAGAATTAGCATTAATCACAGAAATGCAACATTGTAAAGCAATGGTAAGGGGCTGAATTTACAATAGGGTGCATCTGCAGCAAAATAAAACAGCTTTAAAATATGGAATTAAAGTGTATATGATCTTATGCTTCATAATTATATATATATGGGAAATTTAAAATTAAAAAATATATATAAATAGGGAAAAAAGTCCTTGATATTCGTCTTGCTAGTGATATCTTAAATATCACACTAAAAGTTCAGGCTACAAAAATAATGAATGGGACTATATCAAAGGAAAACAAATAACAAAACCAAACAAAAAGCTTCTGAAGAGCAAAGAAACAATCATAACAAAAAAGTGAATCCATGGATTGGAAAAATATATTTGGAAACCATACATCTGAAAAAAGATTAATAAGCAAAATTTATTTCAAAACATATGCATCTGATAAGGGGTTAATATGCAAAATTCATACAAACACTCGTACAACTCAATAACAAGAAAACATATGGCCTAATTGTAAAATGGGCAACTGTTGAGGGAAGTCAGGGACCCCGAATGGAGGGACCGGCTGAAGCCGCAGCAGAACATAAATTGTGACGATTTCATGGACATTTATTAGTTCCCCAAATTAATACTTTTATAATTTCTTACGTCTGTCTTTACTGCAATCTCTGAACATAAATTGTGAAGATTTCATGGACACTTATCATTTCCCCAATCAATACCCTTGTCATTTCCTCTGCCTGTCTTTAATCTCTTAATCCCGTTGTCTTCTTCATAAACTGAGGAGGATATATGTCGCCTCAGGACCCTGTGATGGTTGCATTAACTGCACAAATTGTTTGTAGAGCATGTGTATTTGAACAATATGAAATCTGGGCACCTTGAAAAAAGAACAGGATAACAGCAAGGGAACAAGGGAGATAAGACTTCAAGCCTGACTGCTCCAGTGAGCCAGGTGGAACAAAGTCATATTTCTCTTCTTTCAAACACAAATAGGAAAATATCACTGAATTTTTTGTCTCAGCAAGGAACATCCCTGAGAAAGAGAATGCACCCTGAGGGTAGGTCTATGAATGGCCCCCTTAAGGTGGCCGCCTTTTATGGTGGAAGCCAAAGGGATGAAATAAGCCCCTGGTCTCCTGTAATGCTCCCAGGCTTATTAGGATGAGGAAATTCCGGCCTAATAAATTTTGGTCAGACAGCTTGTCTGCTCTCAAACCCTGTCTCCTGATAAGATGTTATCAATGACAATGTGTGCCAGAAACTTCATTAGCAATTTTAATTTTGCCCAATCCTGTGGTCCTGTGATCTCGCCCTGCCTCCACTTGCTTTGTGATATTTTATGACCTTGTGAAGCATGTGATCTCTCTGACCCACACCCTATTCGTGCACTCCCTCCCCTTTTGAAAACTGCTGATAAGAACTTGCTGGTTTTACTGCTGGGGGAGCATCAAGAAACCTGCCGACGTGTGATGTCTCCCCCGGACACTCGGCTTTAAATTTCTCTGTCTTGTACTCTTTCCCTTTATTTCTCTCTTTTTTTTTTTTTTTTTTTTGTGACGGAGTCTGGCTCTGTCTCCCAGGCTGGAGTGCAGTGGCCGGATCTCAGCTCACTGCAAGCTCCGCCTCCCGGGTTCACGCCATTCCCCTGCCTCAGCCTCCCGAGTAGCTGGGACTACAGGCGCCCGCCACCTCGCCTGGCTAGTTGTTTTCTTTTGTATTTTTAGTAGAGACGGGGTTTCACCGTGTTAGCCAGGATGGTCTCGATCTCCTGACCTCGTGATCCGCCCGTCTCGGCCTCCCAAAGTGCTGGGATTACAGGCTTGAGCCACCACGCCCGGCCCTCCCTTTATTTCTCAAACCAGTCCAGACACATAGGAAATAGAAAAGAACTCACGTTAACCATCGGGAGTGGGTTCTCCCGATAGGCAACAGACCTAAATAAACACTTCTCCAAAGAAGAAATAAAAATGGCCACAGGTGTGTAAAAAAGGATCTCAACATCACTCATTACAGGGAAATGCAAACGAAAGCCACTATGATAAATCAGCTTACACATGTTAAAATGGCCACGATGAAGACAAAAAGATAACAAGTGTTGGTGAGGATGTGAAGAAAAGAGAACCTTGTACACTGTTGGTCTGACCATTTTGGAAAGCATATGTGGAGGTTCCTGAATAAATTAAAAATATAATTACCATATGACCCAGCAATCTTTCTTCTGGGTATATGGTAGCCCCTCTTTTTCATTGTTTCACTGTCTGTGGTTTCAGTTTCCTGTGATTAACTGGGGTCTAAAATTGTTAAACGGAATATTTGGGGAATAAACAATTCACAAAGTTTAAAATTGTGCAATCTTCTGGCCGGGTGCTGTGACTCACGTCTGTAATCCCAGCACTTTGGGAGTCTGAGGCGGGCAGATCACAAGGTCAGGAGATCGAGACCATCCTGGCTAACATGATGAAACCCCGTCTCTACTAAATATACAAAAATGAGCCAGATGTGGTGGTGGGTGCCCATAGTCCCAGCTACTTGGCAGGCTGAGGCAGGAGAATCACCTGAACCCAGGAGGCAGAGGTTGCAGTGAACTGAGATTGCACCACTGTACTCTAGCCTGGTGACAGAGGGAAACTCCATCTCAAAAAAAAAAATTGTGCACTGTTCTGAATAGCATGATATCATCCCATGCCATTCTGCTTTCAACCCATCCAGGACATGAATTATCCCTTTATCCCTTTATCTAGTAGATCCACACTGTATATGCTCCCTGCTTCTTAGTCATTTCATAGCTGTCTTGGTAATTAGATCAACTGCCACATTATGGCAGTGCTTGTGTTCAAGTAATTCTTATTTTATTTAGTAGTGGCCCCAGTGTGCAAGAGCAGTAATACTGGCAATTCAGACATGCCAAAGACAAGCCATAATGAACTTCCTGTAAGTGAAAATGTGAAAATTCTCAACAATTCTCAATTAAGAAAAAATATATATATATCTGCCACGTTTGCTAACATCTATGGTAAGAACAAGTCTTCTATCCTTGAAATTGTGAACAGTATATTGTTACAATTATTCTATTTTATTATCAGCTATTGTTTTTACTCTCTTACTGTGCCTAATTTATAAATTAAACTTTTATCATAGATATATGTATAGAAAAATCATAATACATATGGGTTATT
>NW_012116855.1:3647588-3650429 GCF_000951035.1 Colobus angolensis palliatus | reverse complement strand
TAATACTGAACATATATATATGTGTATATATGGAGAACCTGGGAGGCAGCGGTTGCAGTGCAATGTGGAGGTTCCTAAATAAATTAAAAATATAATTACCATATGACCCAGAAATCTTCCTTCTGAGTATACAGTAGCCCCCCCATATATATATGGGTTCAGTACTATTCATGGGTTCAGGCCTCTCATGGGGTGTTGGTGTATAGCCTCTGAGAGTAAGGAGAGAATAGTATGTACTCAAAGGAAATAAAACCACCACCTTGTAAAGATGTCTGCATTTCCATATGCGTTGCAGAATTATTCATGATAGCCAAGATATGGAAACAATCTAGGTGTCTATTGATGAGCAAATGGGTAAAGAAACTAGTATACATATAGAGTGGGAAATAAGTCAGCCATAAAAAAAGAGGAGATCTTTCCTTTTGCTACATCGTGAATGGACTCAGAGGCCATATACTAAGTGATGAAAGCCAGAAACAGATAAATTTTTAAAAATTTCACGATATCGCTTTTATGTGGAATCTAAAAAAAAAGTCAACTATACATAAATAGAGAATAAGAAAGTGGTTATCAGTGTCAAGATGTGGAGGAAGAGAAGGAATTGGGGAGACATAGATCAGAAGATGCAAAATAGAAGACATGTAGGATGGACAAGTCTAATAAATAGTGTGCAACATGAAGGCTATGTTTAATAATAGTGTATTGTATTCAACATTTTCATTAAATTAGTATATTATAGCTGCTCTGCCTCAGAAGAAAAAAATGAGTAAACTATATGCGGTGATATGTTAATTTGTTTCACTATAATAAGCCATTTTATTATATATGTATCTCAAAGCATTGTGTTGCATAATAAAACTGGTAAAGTTATATATATTTGGTCTTTATCCTCTTCCTTGGCAATCAGCTTTCACAATTTTGGGGATCTCTGAAGTGATGTGTCTTTTTAATAAATGATGGCTTGGGCCTTCTGGATAAACTCAGGATGGAGGCTGGTTGCCAGAGAAACCAACTATGTGATTAAGAGTTGGGGTTTTCAGTTCCACCCTTCAACCCCTGGGGAGAAGAGAGGTGTTGAAGGTTGAGTTTATCATCAACTCAACTTCTTACCCTATGCTGTTTCTCTGGGCTAACAATCACTGTCTCCTTACCTACCAAATCAATCTTCCTAACCTAGCACAGAATCATATCTTATGGCAATTCTACTCTGTCACTCCTACCAGATAGCTGATTAACAAAGCCTTCCTCTGTGGTGCCTTTGTATCTTGTACCTCTTTCTATGATTGTACTTTCTAGTGTATTACAATTATTTGCATTGTATGCTTTGAGGGCAGAACCTTTGTCATATTTATCTCTGTTCTCTCTAACATGTAGCAGAATGTATGATAAATTATAAGTACTCAATAACTTGGTGAAATTTAATTACACATTTTGTTAACTAGTAGTACATAAGGAGGGAAAAGAGAAAAATTCTCCAACATAGGTCAATGATAGGGGTTTTTTGTTTGTTTTGATCATACTATACATTAAGCTGAATAAAGCTAATACAAGAACACATTTTTTCATTGTTCTAAAAATACATTATTTTGTAGAAAGGAAATAAAAGAAAGATGATTGTTTTAGTCTGTTGTCTGCTGTTATAACAGAATACCTGAGACAGGGTAATTTATAAACCACAGAAATTTATGGTTCTGGAGGCTGAGAAGTCCAAGAGCATAACACTAGCATTGAACCAGAGCCTTTCTGCTGAGTTATCCCACGCAGAAGGCAGAAGGGCAAGTGAGCACATGAGACAGAAAGACAAAAAAAATGGGAATCAAAATATCATGATAGCTTACCCACTCCTGAGGTAACAACATTAATTTATTTATGAGGACAGAGTGAATCACCTTTTAAATACCTCAGAACTCTTAATACCACCCCAATGGAAATTAAATTTTAACAAGAGTTTTTTAGGGTACGTTATAATTATAGCAATGATCATTTGTTGAGACAACTGTGATTATAATACTATGTTCCAAGAATGGTATGGGTGCCTGACATAGACCATTAATTTTCACTATAATCTTGCCGTGTAGAAGGTTGGATACGCCTCAGTTTATAAAATGTGGAAACTCAGGATCAGAGATATATTTGTTCATGGTTACATTGAAGTGATCTAATCTATCAATATTTGCCTTCTGTCCTGATAATGGTGTTGCTGTGTCTGTGACATACTGTTTTTTTTTTGTTTGTTTGAGACAATGTCTCACTCTGTCACCTAGGCTGGAGTCCAATGGCGTGATCATGGCTCACTACATCCTTGACCTCTTGACCTCCTCAGACTCAAGCAATCCTCCTATCTCAGCCTCCTGAGTAGCTGGGACTACAAATACACACCACCGCTTGACTAATTTTTGTATTTTTTTGTAGAGATGTGGTTTTATCATGTTGCCCAGTGTGGTCTTGAACTCCTGAGCTTAGCAATCTGCTAGCCTCAGACCCCCAAAGTGTTGGTATTACAGGCATGAGCCACCATACCCAGCTCCTGTGCCATACATTTTGAAAATAAAGGTTTCTGTAAACTGAGATGAGTTTAATTTGAAATATATATTTTTAAAAAGGGTATAATAAGGCCGGGCGCGGTGGCTCAAGCCTGTAATCCCAGCACTGTGGAAGCTGTGACAGGCGGCTCACAAGGTCAGGAGATCCAGACTATCCTGGCTAAAATGGTGAAACCCCGTCTCTACTGAAAATACAAAAAATTATCCAGACCTGATGGGGGTGCCTGTAGTCACAGCTACTGGGGAGGCTGAGGCAGGAGAATGGCGTGAAGCCAGGAGGCAGAGCTTGCAGTGAGCC
>NW_012116855.1:3585160-3647124 GCF_000951035.1 Colobus angolensis palliatus | reverse complement strand
GTGATCCGCCCGTCTCGGCCTCCCAAAGTGCTGGGATTACAGGCTTGAGCCACCGCGCCCGGCCTACTTTTTCATTTTTAATGTCTGGTGGATCTTCATTTATTCAGTGTGTCTCCTACTGCTGAACATTAACTATTTTTTGAGAATTTGTTATTTACAACATCATTATAACAACCTCTATAATTCTCTGTATACATCTTGTGCAAATAATCATTCTATTGAGCTATGCTTCTAAAAGGAGAATTGTGGTTTTGTGTTTGCCCTAAGACATTTATATGCCTATATTATGTTTCTGAGGATGCTATAGATTATAAATTCCTCAAGGAATTATGCTTTCTAGTTTCTTTCTATACCTTAGCTATGCATGGTATTTTTGCCATTATAATGATTACACTCTCTTACATATCTTCTTTCCTAAATATTTAGCAGCTTAGGACAAAGTTATGGGGAGGAAAAAAAAATAAAAATAATGGTTTTATTCCAAACATTATAAGATACTGTTTTCTTTGTTTGGTCATAGGTCTGTTCATCTGGTCTTACTTGCTTTTCCATTGAAATCTTTACGTGGAATTTTTGCTGTTGAGAAATAAAATTTAGTTTAAAAAATAAGCAAAACACAAAACAAAATGTGGGCAAACACTTCTCACCCACTTGAAGAGCTACACGCAGTCAGTGTATGATTATGGAATAAAGCCATAAGTTAAGCCATGAAGCAATGAACGGGAGAATGAAGCAGGAGGAAATCTGTCCATATTGCTCCATGCTGAATGCTTTCACTTTCTCATTTTTCTCCGTTAGGAAGAGTTAAAGCCCAGGTTCTCGATACAAGCTGGGGAGAATCTCTGGGGAGGAAGGCCCTGGAAATTGCCTAGGGATACTGTGTCGACACTAGTAACCTCTCTAGTCATAGAAGAAACTCCTGGTTCTGTGATTTACTTTATCTTGACACAATGGAAATTTCTATAACTGTCTCTATCAGCAGCATCTTTTGAAAAATAAGATTGCTTCAGCAGTTAAGTTTTAAAATGCTTCACTTTTTTTCTCTGCTTGAACTTCTTGCCCTTTTCCCATCATACCTTTTAAAACAAATTTCCTGTCAAGTTACAGTTTACTTTAATTCATTTTTAACAAGTATATAGGCCTGTGACTAATCTAGAGATAATTACAGTGCCAATCCTATTGACAAAATTGAAATACTGAAATGAAAATATGTGCATTTCCACTCTCTTTTCCCAGTAATATTAACCTGTCACTCCAGTGCTGTATCAAAAATTCCTTGGCTTCTTTTCTTAAATCAAATTTGCCCAAAGCTCTGAGAAACCACATTTTCATAAGCAACTTAGTCAGGCTACATCTACAAGCTCCAGGAGTGAGATTACCACCTTGCCTCTATCAGAAATTTTATTATGTGATATTAAGAACTTTGAAAACTGACTTGTGCTTCTCTATTAAACTCATACTCAGAATTTAGGGGGATTCCTAATTAGCTTCTTATGCCCCAGTTAAGGTGTTAACCAGTTGAGTTTCCATTTCAAAGGCAGCATAATGAAAAAGTGCCTGTTTCTCACTTAAGAACTACCGTACTTGTATTTGCACAGTAATTCTATATAAAAATTCAGCATCATGGAAAGTATTGCAATGGAGAGAGCTGTAAACATGAACAATTTGCAAAAGAGGAAGAAAAACATTCATGAGGCAATTTACACCTTGTTACCTAATTTGAATTTTAATAGGCAGACTCCTACAATAGTCACATGCTGGAAGGAAACATTGACTGAAAAAAGTCAAAGAAGATATTATCAGATAATTATCATACAGTTTAAAATGCATATTCTATTTGTCAGTACATAGTGCTTTAAAAAAGTCAGGGCATCATAGAAAATTCAGAATTTAGATCAGAAACACTATACCAAATGCAAAGTAGTATTATAAATCTCTGAAGAGACGAACTTTTACTTCTCCATTGTACAGCAGTAAAACTAGGGAAACAGCTCTCTATGATCAAGGCAAATGCTATGCCACCAAATTTTGCATAAAATGCAAAAACACCAATGTTTTATAAAATATCATACCTTTTGGAGCTGTGTACCACCCATGAAGAAACAGAAAAAGATGGTCTGAAAAAGAAAGAATAAAGGCTGTGCAGATGACAGAGCAGAGAGAGAGAAATACACAGTAAAACCATTTTAGAGCTTGTGATTAAGATGAGCGTTAATGTAGCGTGAATGTGTGTTCCTTCTAAATCTCATGTTAAAATGCGACTCCCGATGTTGGAGATGGACATGGTGGGAGATGTTGGGGTAATGGGGACAGAATCCTCATTAATGGCTTGGTGCTATTTTTGTGGGACTGAGTGAGTTCTTGCTCTAGTAGTTCACATGAGAGGTAATTGTTTAAAATAGCCTAGCACCTCTCCCCTCTCCCTCTCTTATTCCATCTCTTACCATGTGAGAGACTTGCTCTCTTTGGCCTTCTACCGTAATTGGAAGCTTCCTGAGGCCTCGACAGAAGGATTTGCTGGCACAAGTCTTCTTATATATCTTGTAGAACCACAAGCCAAAATAAATTTTGTTTCTTTATAAATTACTCAGCCTCAGGTATTTCTTTATAGCAACACAAATGGACTATTACTGTCATCAATAAATAACCTAAAGTCTCATGATAAGACCATTTAAGGCTTTTAAATGTTCCTGGCAATTGGTGGGCCTATTACCAGCAAGAGTCTTCTGAGTACACAGGAAGAGTACTGTTGGATAAACAAACCCAAAAGCAAACTAAAAAATGAACTCTCTTGTTTTATTGTGGTAAATTCTGCACAATGTATTATCAGAAATGTGCAGCTATCAGCCACATTACCATGTTCCAATACTGTACATAAGTGCACACACCCTCTATATATAATTGTAATAGATTTGTTGCCCAGTGCACACAGCAAGTCAATATGTGGAGACACTAGGTAGCAACACAGAAAAAGGTGTAATCCTAGGGCCAAAAAATGAGTTGGGAGGAATCCTCAAATTCATCTCCCCAAAGAGTCTGGGACTAGGGTGTTTAAGGGTTTTGGAGTGGGATCAAGTATGGATATTGTAGATTGGTTGAAGAGTGCAGGGTGAAGTGATGGGACAGAGAGACGAGGAATCCGTATTCTCATAGCAATCTCATTCCTCTGAGGGTATCTGGTTGCTGGAATTCAGGGTCTAAAAATCATCTGAAGTGATCCTTAAACAAAAGCCTTATGGTTCTGACGTCAGAAATCCTGTCTATAGAAATAGTGAAGTCAGTATCTAGTGCTAACTGACTCTTATCACGGAAGAAGTAGGCCAGAGTGAAGCCTGCTTAATTGTAACAGTATTTCTATACAGAACGTGGCATGCACTTACCATCAACCCCGTGGAGGCAGTTTCATATACAGCATTTTTAATCAGAATAAAATAAAAGCTACCTAAACCCGAATTTCCAAAGAAAAGCAGCAGTGGTTTAAAAACAACTTTTACCAGGAAGGCCTCAGCATATAAATAACATGAGGACTTCGATTAAAAACACCTGTTTAAGGCAAAATTGATTTTTAACCCTGTTCTTTTAGAAAGCTACTAGCACATAAGAGTGTTTTCCTGGCTTGAATGTTTCTATCCTTTATATCTATCCATTATGGTCACTTGGGTTGTTTTCATATTTTAGCTATTGTGAATAACACTGATATAAATATGGGTATACAGATGTCTCCAGATTCTGCTTTCAATTTTTATTCAATATATACCCAGAAATGGAAATGTTGGATCATGTGGAAATTCTATTTTTAAAATTTTTTAAGGAATGCCATACTGTTCTTTATAGTAGCTGTGCCATCTCACATTTCTGTTAACAGTTCACAAGAACTTCAATATCTCCACATCCTCAACAACAAACACTTCTTATTTTCTGTGGTTTTTTTTGATGGTAGTCATTGTAATGCATGTGAGATAGTGTCTCATTGCTATTTTGTTGTGTCTCATTGTTATTTTGATCTATATTTCCTTTATAATTAGTGATATTGAGCATCTATTGATGTGTTAACTGGCCAATTGAGAAAATGTTCTCTTAAATATTTTACACATATTGATCAGGTTGTCTGCTTTATGTTGTTGTTGTTGAATTTTAGGAGTTCATGTATTCTAAATATTAATCACTTATCATATACATGATTTACAATGTTTTCCACCATTCTGGGGCTGACTTTTAATGATATTAATAGTGCCTTTTCACACATTATCTATATAACAAACATGCACATCTTGCACATGTACCCCTGAACTTAAAATAAAAATTGAAAGAAAAAAAATTGTGCTTTTTGATCCGCAATTTAAAAAAAATTGTAAAGTCCAATCTATTTTTTAAATTATTGCTTATGCCATTAGTGTCATAACCAAGAAATCATTGTCAAAACTAATGTCATAAATCTTTTGATCTATGTTTGTTTCTGAAGGTTTTATACTCTTAGATTTTACATCTAAGTCTTGAGGTTATTTTGTTTTATCCTTCAAATATGAAGGAGAAATAAAGACTTCCCTAGTCCAAAAAAAAAAAAAAGCTTAGGTATTTCATTAACATCAGGTCCATCCTATATAAGATATGCTAAAGGAAGTCATTCAGTCTGAAAGTAAAGAATATTAATGAGAAATAAGAAATCACGTGAAGGTACAAAACTCACTGGAAACAGTTAAGTATAAAATAAATACAGAAAATTATAACAGTCTAAGTGTAGTTTGTAAACCACTCGTATCTTAAATAGGAAAACCGAAAGACAAACCTATCAAGAGCAATAAATGCAACAACTTTTAAAAACATACACAGCATAATAAGATATAAATAGAAATAACAAAATTTTAAAAAGAGGAAGGGATGAAGCTAAAGGGTAGAGTTCTTATTCGTTTTCTCTTTACTTATTTGTTTTTGAATTAGAGTTATCAGTTTTAAATAATGGGTTATAAGATGTTATTTGCAAGCCTCATGGTAACATTCAAATCAAAAAGTATATAATAAATATATGAAAAATAAAAAGCAAAACATTAAATTATACTACCAGAGAAAATCACCTTCAATAAAGGAAGATAGGAAAGAAGGAAGGGAAAACAACCAGAAAAAAAAAAAAAATGGCAGGAGGAAGTCCTTTCTTATCAATAATAACACAATATAAATGGACTAAATTCTCCAATCAAAAGACAGAGTGACTGAATAGATTAAAAACACAAGACCCCACAGTCTATTGCATACCAGAAATGCACTTTACCTGTAAAGACACACAGGGACTGAAAAATGAAGGAGTAGAAAAAGATATGCCATGCCAATAGAAAGCAAAAAAAAAGAGCAAGAGTAGCTGTACTTAGGCAAAATAAATTTCAAAAGAAAACTATAAGAAAAGACAAAAAACATCATTATATAATAAAAATGGTATTGATTTGGAAAAAAGATATAACAATTTTAAATATATATGCACCCAACACTGAAGCACCCGGATATATGAAGCAAACCTTATTAGACTTAGAGAGAGACCACAAGACAACAGTTATAGGAGACTCCGACACCCCACTGTGAGCACTGAACAGATCTTCCAGACAGAAAATCAACAAAGAAACATTAGCTTTAATCTACACTATAGAGCAAATAGAGCTAGGAGATATTTATAGAACATTTCATGAATGGAATTGGAATATTCATACACAAAGACTTGATGAATGCTAGAGGTGATAGATACTCCATTTACCCTGATTTGATTATTACAGGTTGTATGTCTGTATCAAAATATCTCATATACCCCATAAAGATACACACCCACTATGTACCCATAAAAATTAAAAATTAGAAAAATAATTTTAAAAACTTCATTGGAGGAAGCAACTACAGATGTGGTGAAAATAGCAAGACACCTAGAATTAAAAGCAGAGTCCAAAGATGGGACTGAATTTCATCAATCTCATGATAAAACTTGGACAGACAAGGACTTGCTTCTTACGGCTGAGCAAATAAAAAATATGTATTTTTTCTTTTCTGAGATGGAATCTACCCCTGGTGAAGGTGCTGTAAACATTGTTGAAATGGCAACAAATAATTTAGAATATTACATAAACTTACTTGACAAAGTAGTAGCAGGGTTTGAGATGACTAACTCTAACTTTGAAAGAAGTTTCAAATGTTAGGAAAATGCTATCAAACAGCATCACATGCTATAGAGAAATTTAATACTAAAAAATCAATTGATGCAGCAAATGTCATTGTTATCTTATATTAAGAAATTGCCCCAGGCACCCAAACCTGCAGCAACCATCACCCTGACGAGTCAGGAGCCATCAATATGAAGGCAAAAATATCTACCAGCAAAAATATTATGACTCATTAAATGCTCAGATAATTGCTAGCAGGTTTTAGCAATTAAATATTTTAGTTAAAGTATACACATTGTATTTTTAGATATAACGCTATCACACACTAAACAGACTGCAGTGTAGTGTACACATAAATTTTGCATGCACTGGGAAAGCCAGAAAAATTGTGTGATAGTGCTTTATTGTGATATTCACTTTATTGCAGTGGTCTGAAACCGAACCCAAGATATTCTACAAGGTATGCTTGTATTTCTTGTTACTGTTTTAATGTGTTCCCAAAATTTTATGATTTGGAAACTTATCCCCAAATTCATGTGTTGATTAAAGTTGGTGACTTTGGGAGGTAATTAGGATTAGATAAGGTCATTAGGGCTAGGTCCTCATAAATGGGTCTGTGGCTTTAAAAGGAGAGTTAAAGAGAGCTGAGCAGATACACTTTCTCTTTCTCTCTTTTCATATGCTGGCTTCTGCCATGTTTTGATACAACAAGAATTCCCTCACTTGGACTTTCCAGTCTTTAAAACTATAAAAAATTCCTTCCTTCCTTCCTTCCTTCCTTCCTTCCTTCCTTCCTTCCTTCCTTCCTCCCTCTCTCCCTCTCTCTCTCTCTCTTTTTCTTTTCTTTCTTTCTTTCTTTCTTTCTTTCTTTCTTTCTTTCTTTCTTTCTTTCTTTCTTTCTTTCTTTTCTTTTCTTTTCTTTTCTTTTCTTTTCTTTTTCTTTTTTTTGAGACAGAGTCTCACTCTGTTGCCCAGGCTGAAGTGCACTGGCATGATCTCAGCTCACTGCAACCTCCGCCTCCCTGGTTCAAGTGATTCTCCTGCCTCAACCTACCGAGTAGCTGTATTTACAGACAAGGGCCACTACACCCGTCCAATTTTTGCAGTTTTAGTACAGACAGGGTTTCACCATGTTGGTCGGACTGGTTTCAAACTCCTGACCTCAGATGATCTGCCCGTGTCAGCCTCCCAAAGTGCTGGGATTACAGGTGTGAGTCACCGTGCCAGGTTATTTTCTCTATAAGTTACCCAGTTTGTGGTACTCTGTTGAAAAATAGACTAAGTATTTGTCTAGTCTCTATTTTATCTCTGCTGTAATCCTTATTATTTCATTTCATCTACTAGTTTGGATTTAGTTTGTCTTTTTCTTTTATAGTTTCTTAAGTTGTAGAGGTTGGTTGTTGGTTTAAAATGTTTATTGTTTTTTACTTAATATAAGTAAGCATTTACAGTTATAAATGTTCTAAGCACTGCTAATCTCTGTTTTCTAATTTCACTTGTGATCTCTTCTTTGGTATATTGATTGTTTATAAATGTGTTGTTTATTTTCCACAAATTTGTAAATTTTTAAGGTTTCCTTCTCTTAATGATTTCAAACTTTATCTCATTACGGTAAGACAAGATACTTTGCATGGTTTTCTAATTTTCTAAATCTATTGAAACTCAATTTGAGGCCCAAGATATTATCTGTCCCTGAAAAATGTTCCATATTTTTCTTATGAGCACATTTTCTTATGTGCTCATAAGAAATATGTGTATGCTGTTGTTGGTGAGTACAGTGTTTGTATACGCCTGTTGGACAGAGTTGGTGTATTGTGTTGCTCAGGTCCTCTATTTTCTCACCTATTTTCTGTCTGGTTGCTCTAACCACTATTGAGAGTGGAGTACTGAAGTCTCCCGCAGTTATTGTAGAACTGTCTATTTGTCTCTTCAATTCTGTCAGATTTGATTTATGCATTTCAATGATATGTTATTAGGCATAAATGTTTGTGACTGTTATATCTTCTTGCTGTGTTGAACCTTTTAGTAATAATTAATGTCATTCCTTTGTCCCTTATAAGCTTTTATTGGTTAAGTCTAACTTATCTGATGTTAGTATAGCCACTCCTACTCTCTTCGATTACTATTCACATAGTGTTTTTCCCATCTTTTACTTTCAATATATTTTGTGTCTTTGAATCTAAAGTAAGTCTCTAGTAGACAATATATAGTTATTATTATTTTTCAAATCCATTCTGCCAATCTATATATTTTTATTGGATAATTTAATCTATTTACAGTTAAAGTAATTACTGGTAAGAGGAAGTTCTGTTATCTTGCTATTTTTTTCTATGTGTTTTGCAGGTTTTTGTCTCTCATTTCTTGTGTTACTATTTTATTTTGTTAGTTTTTTTTGTTAAAATGAAAACTTTTGAATTATTTTATAATTTTATTTTGTGTATATTACTTAGCTATATTATTGTTGTTACTATGGGGATCACATTTAACATTTTGAAGTTATGACACTCAAATATAAATTTATGTCAAATTAAATGTGATAACATACAATAATTCTACTCTATATCAGCTCTGTTTTCATCCCTTTCAGTTACTGATGTCACAAAATTACATATTTATATATTGAGGGTCCAAAATGTAAACATAAATTTTTAATGCATTAGTCTATTAATACTAACTTTTAGTCTAGTAATTATGTTTTGAAATGTATTCATCTTTTAAATCATGGAGAAAACAAAAAAATTGGACTTCCCTGTTATTGTTACAATAATATTAGCTTGTATAACTGACCCTTTATTTACCTTTACTAAGATCGTTATCTCTTTATATGTCTTCAAGTTGCTATCTGGTCTTCTTTCATATTAACATGCAGTACTCCTTGTAGCATTCCTTGCAAAGCACTTGCAATGGTAGTAAGCTTCCTCATCATTTGTTTATCTGATAATGTCTTAATGTCTCTCTCAGGTTTGAAGAACAGCTTTCCACATAAAGAATTCTTGAGAAATCTTTTATTTTTTTTTTCTTTTAGAACTTTGAAGAGATTAGCCCCCTTCCTTTGATCTCTGAATTTTCTGAAAACTGCTGGTAATCTCATTAAGGATTTATAGTATGTAATAAGTGAGTTATCTTTTCCTGAATTCAAGATTCTCTCTTTGTTTTTGACATCCAACAGTTTGATTATCAATATGTTTGTGGTTCTCTGAATTCTTCCTACTTAGAATTTCTTGTGCTTCTTGGATGTTTATATTTATGTCTTTCATCAAACTTAGGCCATCATTCCTTCAAATACTACTCTGTCCCATTTTTCTCTCTCTCTCTCTTCTAACTCTGGGACTCTTGCAATGCACGTGTTCATCTGCTTGATGATATTCCACAAGTTCTTTAGTCTATGTTCACTTTTCTTCAGTATTTTCTTTTTCTGCTTTTGAGACTTGATGATTCACATTGTCTTCTCTTCAAGTTTACTAAATCTTTCTTCTGCATAATTAAATCTGCCCTTGATTCTCCCTAGTATTTTTTTATTTTAGTTATTATACTTTTTAGCTTCAGAATATCTATTTATCTTCCTTACAGGTTTTATATGTCTTTATTCATATTTTCATTCATTTTACATATAATTTTCTGACTTTCTTCACATTCACCTTTAGTTCATTGATCATCTTAAAGACAGTTGTTTTAAAGTCTTTGTCTAGTAGAATCACCATTTGCTTTTTTCAGGAATACTTTCTGTTGGTTATGTTTATCCTTCCATTAGGAAATACTTTCTTTTTATTTTTGGAGACCAAGGACATGGGTCATACTTTTTTTTTTTTCTGTTTCTATTGAAAAATAAATATTTTGATCTATTAATTGTGAAAATCAGATTCTCTCTCTTTCCTAGTGTTTGCTGGCCTCTTTTTTTTGTTGTTGTTTCTTGATTTTTTAAGTTGTATTTGTTCCAAGAATCACTTCAGATATAGATTTAGGTCTTCTCAGGATTTTGAAGCTCACACTTTCCCCTGGGAATATGTGATGACTTTCTAATTTCCCTTTTACATGACATTGCTTTTGAATGCTCTTGTTTTCTGTGTCTGGCTCCAAAGAGGAAATAAGTAAAACATAAAATGGGAGAAAAGGTTGTCAGACAGAGGAAAAAGAGCTTGCAACAAAGTGGGGATAAAACAGCAATGGTTTATGGTCAATGCCTCTTTTTCTGCACCTCTGTGTTTGTAAGCTACTATCAGCAATGAAAGCACTCCAATATTTTACGAACAGAATCACTTTTGCTTCCAACCTTCCCACTGGTTCCCACATATTGTGTGCAGGATACTTCAGAAATATGCGCACAGATACTGGCCATGGAACTGAGGGGTGGGGAGTGGTGCTTACTCTTACTGTGCTAAGAGCTGACATTGACCATAATTTACTTTCCAAGAGTAGTGCTGGAATTTTCAAGTCTTCGTTGAACTCCGGAGATCCAAAATAGTTTACATCAGACAGATTCTGCAGGTACAATATTTTTCTAGGTGGAGAAAATGTATTTCTGGTGCTTACTTCTTCACTATCTTCCCAGAATTTTCAGATTTTCACTAATGCTTTTTAAAAAAATTTTTACACTTGAAAATACTTAATGATAGCTTGTATCTCTAGGGTAATTTTATAGAAAGTTGTATTCTTTTATAAGAATCTCGGTTAATTGTAAATGAACTTCATAAGCATTGAGAACAGAAGAGAGGCATTTATGTAGCAGCCATAAGCTCTTTCACCGTGGGGGCAAAAGATAAAATATTAACTCTTAACCACATACTTTTTGTTCTTTCAACCCTCCATCATCTTCTCTTTGTCTGAGTTCCCTCCCCTTCCCCATATTCCACTTTCTTTGGCAGAAACAAAACAAAACAAGAAAGAAAGAAAAATTTTACTTTACCATATGGAACTGCTTCTGTTGATTTAAACAATTGAGGAGCTTTTAATTCTTTTTTAGAACTACATTGTAATATATAAAGACATTTTATCCACTTCTGCCAGCTGCTAATTGGAAAGCATGGACATAAAAGTAGTTGCTGAATCATTAAGATTACTTTTGAAAAATGGAACTTCCAAATGTTGGTACAATCATATCCAGTAAATTGGTGATTCTAGACTAAATTTACCTTGAAGAGGTATCGAGATTACTGCATTCAGCTGGACCTAAACAGTTTAAACATTTATTCCTAAACTTTTTTAAAAACAAAATATAACTCCTGTATTTTCTCTGCTTTATCATATTTAAGTATTACAAATAAAGTATTAAATTAAATATCATTTTTATAGAGTAATATCAGAAAAAAATAACAAAAATAAATATTTCTTTAGTTATTAACTCAAAAATTACATATTTATTACAGTTGAACAACAATAACAACAAAATAGATTATCCAAATTATATGCATATTTAGATACTAATGGGAAAAAGGAGAAAAAATAAAATACATATATCAAATAAGCCACTATGGTTTGAAAGTTTGTTGCTTCCAAAACTCATGTTGAAAATGAGTTGCCATTGTAACAGTATTAAGAAGTGTTGCCTTTGAGAGGTGATTAGGCCATGAGTGATCCATGCTCATGAATGGATGAACACTATTATAAAAAGACTTTGGAAGTGTGGTCTCTCTCTTTGCCCCTCCACCTCCCACCAGGTGAGAATGCAGCATTCAAAGCACAATTTTGGAAGCAGATTTTGGACTGTCATAAGACACTGAATCTGCCAGTCCCTTGATAGTAGGTTTCCTAGTCTCTAGGACTGTGAGTCAATAAATTTATGTTTATTGTACAGTAATTTACCCAGTCTCTGGTACTTTGCTATAGTAGCACAGAAAAGATTGAGTCATAATTGCTGCAGTTTAAACGTGTCTCCAAAAGTTTGTGTGTCAGAAATTTGATACTCAATCCAGTAGTGTTGGAAAGCGGGGCCCAATGGGTGGTGTCAGGGTCATGGGGGATGGGGGCACCATTCTAGTGAATTAACTAATGCTGATAGAATGAGAGTAGCTTTTTTTTTGTTTTTGTTTTTGTTTTTTAACAGGGGTTCCTGAGAAAAGGACAAGCCTGGACTACTTTTGTCTCTTTCTTACCTTCTCTTTGCCTTTCTGCCATGAAACGCCATATGAAGAAAGTCCTCATCAGATGGTAGCCACTTGATCTTAGATTTCCCAACCTTCAAAACTGTAAAACAATAAGTGATTGTTTATTATAAATTACTCTGTGGTATTTTGTTACAGCAGCACAAAAAATACTAATACAAAAATATGGCATGAAGAAGTGGAACTGTTGTTATAACAAATACCTGAAAATATGGAAGTTGCTTTGAAATGAGATAATAGGGAGTACCTGGAAGAAATTGGGAGAGCAGGCTAGAAAAAACCTCAATTGCCATACATGGAGCATCAAGGAAAATTCTGGTGATGGCTCAGAAGAGTAGAAAGACTGAAGTGAGAGTTTGAAAGTTTTTAGAGCTCGTATTGAAGTGGTTGTTAGAATGCTAGTAGAAATATGGACAGTAAAAGCAATTGTGATAAGGTCTTAGATGAAACTGTGGAACAAGGTCTTACAAACTGGCCTAAAGGCCGTCCTTGTCAACAAGTGGCAAAAAAATTGATAGAATCATGTCCATGCCTGAGAATTTTATGGAAGGTGAAATTTAAGAGCAATGAACTGAGATATCTGACAGAAGCAACATCTAAGCAAAATATTGAAGGAGCTATATGGTTTTATTTAATAACATACAGTAAAATGAGGGAATAGACAAGTAATTTAAAAATAAATTTATAATTAAGGGGAAAATTAAACACAAAACTTTGGAAAATTCACAGCCTGAACACATAAAGAATTTAGAAATTGTGCCTGGGTGTGACTAAATGACACTTTGACAATAAAATTATTAATAGTATTGGTAGAAAGAAGCCAGGTTCCATTCATCAAGACAATGGAAGAATGTCTTTCAGCATAACCCCAGAAGTCTAAAGGGCAGAAAGATTTTGAAGATGGGCCCAGTGTGCTGTCCACAGGCTTGCTGCCTAGGACCGCCTCAGGACTTTGCTCATTTTATTCTGGTGCATCATTCTTTGGCTACACCAGCTTAAGCAGGACTGTGTGTGGCTGTGGTCACCACTCCAGAGGGCAATAGTAGTAAGCCTTGGCAGATCCATATGATGCAAACTTAACAGATGTGCAGAATGGGTGGGCCTGGGATCTTGGTGACCTCTACGTAAATTTCAAAGGATGCCGTGAACAATATGGAGGGCCATGTGGTATCACAGGGATAGGGCCACCACAAGGTGTCTCCACAGGGATAATACCCAGAGGAAATGTGGGGTTGGAGCCACCACAGAGAATCTCTACTGGGGCAATGCCTAGTGCAGCCACAGTCAAGGAACCTAGAATACAGAATTGTAGAGCCATCAGCATGAAACAGCAGCTTGGAAAAAATTCAGATATGAGAATCTAACCAATGATTCCTGGGCTGAACCCAGCAAGGCCATGGGAGTGAAGCTGCCTGAGGCCTGGGCTCCCGTGTTTCCAGCAGCTGTCACATGAAGTCAAAGTGGATTCTGGAGCATGAACATTTTAATGTTGTTTACCATATGGAACAACATTTTGGATTTGTAATTTTGGATTATTTGGGACCAGTTACTGCTTTCTTTTTACCTATTTTTCCCTTTTGGAATAGAAATATCTACAATATGCCTGCCTCACCATTGTATTTTGGAAGTAGATAACTTGTTCGAGTTTATAGATTCATTACTGAATGGGGATTTGCTTCAGTGTGAGCTGTGCTGGATTCTCACACATATGTGGTTTAGATGAGACTCTAAACTTTTGAGTTGGTGCCAGAACAAGTTAAGACTTTCAAACGATTGAGATGGAACTAATGTACGTTGCATCTGATAAGAACATGATTTGGGGGCCAGCAGTGAAGTACTACGATTTGAATGTGTCCCTCAAATTTCATGTGTTGGAAACTTGATCCCTAATGTGGCAGTACTGGGAAGTGGATATAATGGGAAGTGTTTGGTTCATGGGGCCACTGTCCTGCTCCTCTAAATGCCATTATCAAGGGAGTAGGTTTGTTATCATGGCAGCAGTTTCCTTATAAAATGATGAGTTCAGCTTCCTTTTGATTTTCTGTCTTGCCATCTCTTTGGCCTTCCATCATAGATGACACAGCAAGAAGGCCTTTGCCAGATGCCAGTTTCTTGATATTGAACTTCGCAGCCACCATAGTCAACCAATACAATTCTATTAATTATAAATTACTCAGACTGTGCTATTCTGTTACAGCAGCCTGAAAATGAACTGTGAGAATAATGTAAAAGAATTTGTAGAATTTTTAGGGTGAATGTTAGAAAACATTATTTTTAATCTTTACTTCATGGAGATTTCATAAGGTATTTATTTTATGTGGTCAGTAAACAGATAATTTTCAAATATTATTGTTCAGACCTTAACAAGTTATATTCTCTTGTCAGCTAGTAGAAGGGGAAATAAAAATGTACACTTCAAAACAATGCTTTGAATGGACAACTTTAAACATATGTAAGCAGCAGTTTATTTTCTTATCCTTGTACTATGTGTTTTAGTTTAGTTTAGTTTTGTTTTTTTGTGTGTGTCTGCTCAGTTTTGCTAAAATGGTTATCAAATATATGTTTGTTTCAAGTTCTGTCATTTTCTTCTGTAGTCTTTATTTGTTTAATTTTCTTGTTTCAACTCTCCTATCTCTGACATAGCAGTGCCATGTACTGTTACAGATCTATTTGAGAACAAAGATGAAAGCTGGTTTTAAAGAATTTATAACTCTTCTAGCATATTGTTTTACAATTAAATACTGTTTCTTCTTTAGAGTGCTGCCTCTCTTGCTGGGAGTAGTATCCTCTGCTGCTGTAAGGAGGAGGGTAAGGCAGTACTCTCTGGTTCTATAATGTGAAGAAACACTTTGCTGTTTATTTTGTCTGTTTCTTTCTTATCTGTGCATGAGTGTTTAGTTGTAATCATATTTTCATCTTTTCAACAAGTATGTATTAATGAATTTCTATGTCTGAGATACTGTGCTATAAGCCAGAAAATAAAGAATATGATAAAATATTGTTAATTCTCAGTCTCATAATTTTTCCAAAAAAACTAAAGAAAAAAACAAAATATTGCAAATGATTCTCATAAAAAAAAAGACATTGTCTAAATAGCACATTAATCTTACAGATAAAAATACATAGAAGAAGAGATAGAAGCTGTCAGTTGTAGTCAGTCAGTCTTCCTGAAAGTAGTCTTCTTTGCTTCTAGGCCTTTCTTTGGTAAAATTTGAACAACAGGTGAGTTCTAATTCTCCAGCCTACACAACATAGTGAGATTCCCGTCTCAAAAAAACAAAAAACAAAACAAAAACAAATAGCCTAAATGGACATTTTCCCAAAGAAGACATTTAAATGGCCAAACGGTAGTTTCAAAAGTGGTATCATCACTAAATCAACACAACAATGGATTATTATATCATAACTGTTGGGATGGCTATGATCAAAAGAACACAAGATAACAAGCGTTGGCAAGTGTGTGAAGAAAAGAAAACCCTTGCATACAGTTGATGGGAATGTAGATTGCTACAGCCATTATGAAGAAGCAGTATAAAAGCTTTTCAAAAAATTAAAAATAAAACATATTGAATCCAAATGTAATTTCTGGGTAGATATGCAAAAGAAATGAAATCAGTACCTAGCAGATATACCTGCACTCCCACGTTCATTGCAACATTATTCACAGTATCTAAGCTATGAATAAATACAACTTATATCTATCCAAGGATAAATAAAGAAAATATTACAGATATGTACAATGGAATATTATTTAGCCATTAAAGAAGAAAATTATTCCTTTTTCCACAACGTGGATGACCCTTATGAATGTATTTTTAAGTGAAATAAGACAGATACCAAAAGACAAATACTGCATATTGTCACTTAGTGCTGGGGTTCCAATGTACATCGTGGATGGCAATGGATATGTTAATTAATTTGATTGTGGCAAACATGTACAAATCATCATGTGTACATCTTAAATATATCCTTCTTTATTTCACAATTAAATACCTTTTAAGAGATAGCAACATTTGGTATAAACTTGAGATAGACAACAATATGCATTTAAACTCTTGTCCATATTCTATGTTAAATTTTTTGTTTGTTTTGTTTTAGGTAATAATATAATCTAAAGGGAACTGTTCCTCTGTACATTATAATGAATCAATTAATTGATAACATCATCTTAATGAAAAGGTGAGCAAGAAATGTTAAGTATGTCAGAGGTTTTGGTAAGATCTAAGTGCTCTATAAGGTGAGAGATAAACCCTCAGAAGATTTAAGAGTTTTGCACATATATTAAGTTTTTAAGGTCTAATGGACTGGGACATGCTGTGACATATTCTTTGACATAAAAGACAAATTATTGTATCTTACACTTTCCAATACAACACCTTTTAATTCAGGTAGATTTCTGAAGGCATTTTCCTCACTTGGCTAATACGGTTCTACCCATTTACTGAGTGATGGGTGAGGAAGCCAAGTTTGTAGGGCAGCAGAAAACTGCTTAGTAGCTGGCCAGGTCTACAGTAAAAACATTGCCCTTTTGGCCATATGGCCGAGTAGACTCTATTTTATTAGATTAGTACTGGTGGAAAAGATGGCAAACATCAATAATAGTGTAATGTAGATATGTAAGGCTCTTGAACAAGGACATGATGTTGGTACAGAAAAATTGCATACCATTTGAGGAAATCACTCCTTATGTGCTAGTGGGTCCTGACCATGGAATATCAAATTACCACATGGTCAGAATTTCTCATCATAAACCAGGTTCTATCAGACCCATAAAATCAAAACCAGGCCTTTCTAAAGAAAATTATTAGAAGATTGATGGGATACAAATAAAATTGGGTGGGTTTCACAATTAAACTCCATGATCATGTGGCTCAGAGTCTGCTCCCACCCCCATGTCATCCACTAGTGTTAAACTGGTGTATTTATCTGAGGTCACAGCCATGTGACATATGAGTCGCATCAATGTGACCATATGATAGATAAGGCAAACAACCATTGTATTTGTTGGTTTTCATTCTGCTGATAAGGACATACCTGAAACTGGGCAATATACCAAAGAAAGAGGTTTATTGGACTCACAATTCCACATGGCTGGGGCAGCCTCACAATCATGGCAGAAGGTGAAAGGCACATCTCACATGGCAGCAGGCAAGAGAAGAGAGCTAGTGCAGGGAAACTCTCATTTTTATGTAACCATCAAATCTCATGAAACCCATTCACTATCATGTGAACAGCATGGGAAAGACCTGACCCCATTATTCAATCATCTCCCATTGGGTCCCTCTCTTAACATGTGGGAATTATGGGAGCTACAAGATGAGATTTGGGTGGGAACACACAGCCAAACCATATCAGCCATCCTGAGCTCAAAAATGGGAAGGGAGAGTCAATATACACACACCGAAAGTGGGGTGCTTCTGTATGACAGTCACACTTAGAGATAGCGGTAAATGACTCTCATGACAGGAAGTTGTTAATGTTCGGAGCAGCAACTGATACACTTTGTTATGTACTTTGTATGGAATGAGACAAACACTGTCAACAGTGTGTAACTGGAACGTGTAGTTTCAGGGCTAGGAAGGAAAAAGACAAAAGAGTGTCTAGACAAGGGGCCATGTAGATAGGCATATGGGGATAGGCACCAAATGTGAAGGTCTTTGAATCTACCAAAACTGATCCATTCGTGAACATGCATTAAATCACTTAGTAGAGAGAATTATTCCTCAAGGTGACTCAAATCAATCCCCTGTTATCAGCCATTCTAGTGCTGGCAAAATTGATGAATGAAGAAAGTAACCATTGTGGAAGACAGGAACATATACATTAGCCTTACTCTAAGGCTCTTATTCACCAATGTTGATCTAAGAACAACTTCTGCCAAAGGTTCAACCGGCCAACTTATAAAGAATGAAAACAAAATATTACTCCTTAATAAAGAATCACCACAGTTTAAAGAATCACCCTCAAGTATGCTAACCAGTCATTTGATGATAAGTTGACTGCATTGGATATCGTCCGCTCTGGAAAGGAGTGATAAGAATTAATACATATTTAGAATACAGTTACTTTTCTTTACTGTAGTGCTTCAATAAATACCACTATTTAAGGTGGCATTTGGACCATTCACTTGGGGTCCTAAATAACATCAATAGACCATGGGCTCTAGAGCAGATGAGACTGTAGAGCAAATGAGATGCAGCAACAGGTATGCAACCTTGAGCTCCATTATTTCTATCACATATTGCATCATTCAGACACTACCAGCCTCATAGTAATGTAACAGTGTCTGGGATGTGCAACTGAGGTGTCATCTTGGAGATGATATCCTAGCAGGTTTAACTGACTGTGAACATCAATAATAGAACTGCTGGCTGGGCACAGTAGTTCATGCCTGTAATCCCAGCATTTTGGGAGGCCGAGGCGGGTGGATCACGAGGTCAGGAGATCGAGACCATCCTGGCTAACACGGTGAAACTCCGTCTCTACTAAAAATACAAAAAATTAGCTGGGCGTGGTGGCGGGCACCTGTAGTCCCAGCTACTCAGGAGACTGAGGCAGGAGAATGGCGTGAACCTGGAAGGCGGAGCTTGCAGCGAGCCAAAATCATCTGGCCACTGCACTCCAGCCTGGGCAACAGAGCAAGACTCCATCTCCCAAAAAAAAAAAAAAAGAAGAAGAAAACTGCTATTATACAATGGGAATCAGGAAGAATACTTTAAGCACAAGGCAACACATAGGGGTATCTCCTATGCTTCTCCCAAAATGTTATAGAGAATGAACAAGTGCAGCATTCATGACCTGAGAAAGTCACGGTGACCAGGAATCAGGTCCCTCAGAGAACAGAGTTCGTGTTGCCTCATCATGTAAGTTTGTAAGTTGCTTAGACTATCAGAAGTACTAGGCCAGGTTGAGGCAAATCTAAAATGAACTGCAGAGAAGAACTAAAATTGTTTTCTTTACACCAGATGTGGCAGTTGTGGCTATAAGTTTTCCAATTTTTCTTTATTTTCAGTTGTCACAAGGAAGAGATAATCCTAGCCAAAAGTGATTTATTTCTTTTTTCCTTTTCTCTCTTTCTTACCTCATATACACTCTCTCTCTCTTTCTGTCTTTGTCCTTTTTTCATTTAATCACCTATGCAAGTATATTTAAAAATCTCTGATTCTCCAAAGTAAATTGTTTTACCAATCTTAAAATGTCATTTGAGAGAATTTGGTTAAGTAGTAGAAAAATACACCTAGATAGAAGAAAAAACAATTTCTTCTTGGTAACATTATTTTGTTGTATAAAATAAAAATATGAATGTATCATTCAATAAATTGTCATATAATGACAACTATCTAGTAGATAATTGTAGTGTTCCCAACACAAAGAAAAGTTAAATGCTTGAGGTGTTGAATATCTCAATTATCCTGATCATTTCACATTATATACAGATATTTCATGTGTACCCCCTACATATGTACAAATATTATATATCAACAAAAGATGGCATTTAAAATTAAATATCATGGCAGTGTACTCACAGGGTAGATACTGGTAATAGCTGTGGGTTTTAAAATTGTGTGTCATGTTGTCTAGCCTGTATAAGTAATTTTATTTTAAAAATATTTTGATCATCAGATCACAGATATAAAAAGCAAAACCAAAAGAAAACCAAAATAAAGTGTGTTGTTGGCCAATAGTATGGCAAGCAATAAATATTAAACTTGCAAGTGCTGAAAGAGTTTTCAACTCTTTTGCTGAAAGCTGTTTTCAACACTAGGGTAAAAAAGAAACAAAAATCAGTAAACTCTTTATTCAGCAAACATGTCAACCAATTATGACTAAAATAAGGAAAGGCAATGAGATATTTTTAAAATCTACTCAATGTAAGAATTCAGATATATATAGCCAAGCCTAGCTAAAACTTGCTGAAAAAAAATAAAGTATAGTGAACAAAAAGATAAAGCATAAATATGCATAGAATATGAGAGAACACCACAAAAACGGGAAATCTATGGAGTTGGAACTACTTGGTTTAATCATTTTCACTCTGTCAATGACTCATACAAATGCCGTCTCTCTACTTGGTGCTAGACAGACTCAGCCTGAGTACTTGTTTGCTTGAATTGTTTCAAATTCTTTGCATGCTTTCTTTGGAAGATCAGTGGAGTAACTGGGTAACCTCCACATCTGTTGAGCATTAACTCCACAGCCACGAATTTTTATTTTCTTTCCAGCTGTGTGCCCTCTGAATCTGGGTTTAACTGGAGAAAGAAATGACAGAATGAGATACAATGCAATCCAGATAGCTGGATTTTAACTTTTTAGCACTATCAAATTCAAACCTGATCATGAATCTGTATCTCTGCCTTTACAAATAGCTTTTTTTCCTTCTCCTAATAAAGACACTGTCTACAACATTAGAACTGTAATGTCCCCTATTTATATTGTTTTCTGTTCTGTTGGTGCTGTGGACAAAGCTATGTATTCTGTTGTGGTACCAAAGGAAAGAATGTCCATATGTTTGAAATACAGTACTGTTTCAAAGCGTAAAATATTTATCTTATAGCAAGAAAGGAGCTGCAGAACAAGTAAAATTGATTAAAGTGGCCGGGCGCGGTGGCTCAAGCCTGTAATCCCAGCACTTTGGGAGGCCGAGACGGGCGGATCACGAGGTCAGGAGATCGAGACCATCCTGGCGAACACGGTGAAACCCCGTCTCTACTAAAAAATACAAAAAAACTAGCCGGGCGAGGTGGCGGGCGCCTGTAATCCAAGCCACTTGGGAGGCTGAGGCAGGAGAATGGTGTGAACCCGGGAGGTGGAGCTTGCAGTGAGCTGAGATCCGGCCACTGCACTCCAGCCCGGGCGACAGAGCAAGACTCCGTCTCAAAAAAAAAAAAAAAAAAAAATTGATTAAAGTAAACATTTTTGCTTGTTTGTTTTTACTTTAAGAACACAGCAGCTCTGCTAAAAGTTTGAAACTGTTAAAGAGACTAAGACAGTTTTATTTTTGTTAAATAATGTATTGTAGATATTTGAGAAATAAAGTGGTATAGGGTAATTTCTATAAGATTTCAAATTGTAAGAAATGTTTATTCTCCTGATCATTTCTTTGCCCATTTGTTTTTTCTTTTCTCATGATGAAAAGTGTGAAGTACTTAGGGGTGCACTAAGCCACAACAAGGGCACATATAGTTGAAGTCTTAAGATGTTAAGAAGTAAATTAATATATTTTACATAATGACTCTAAACATTTCTATCAGTTCAACAGATATTTGTACCTAGAGTCTATTTTCTTTTCTGTTGTTTTTTGAAACAGAGTCTCACTCTGTCACCCAGGCGGGAGTGCAGTGGTGCGATCTCGGCTCACTGCAGCCCCTGACTCCTAGGTTCAAGCGATTATCCTGCCTCAGCCTCCCAAGAAGCTGGGATGACAAGTGTCTGCCACCATATCCAGCTAACTTTTGTATTTTTAGTAGAGATGGGGTTTCACCATGTTGGACATGCTGGTCTTGAACTCCTGATCTCAGGTGATCTCCCTGCCTCAGATTCCCAAAGTGCTGGGATTATGGATGTCTAGTTTCTATATTGTAAGTGTTAACATCTGAGAAGCAGCCCTCCAAACTTCTCTGTACCCACTAACATTTTGTATTAACCTTGGTCACTACAGTGGGAGCGTCAGACACTTCAGATAAAATTTTCGTTTCTGAACACTGTCAGCGACTTGAGAGACTCAGAGAGGTGTAAGATAAGAATTCGCAGTTTAAACTCTGAACCACCTTTGGAAATCATCGTTTTTAGAGAGTATGCTGAAGAAATATTTTGAAAACAATAGACAACATAGATAGAGAACTTCACTAAATAGAAAAAAGGGATATATCACTGGATTCTTACTGTTCTTTCTTATTAGTAGATTATTATTTCAATTTCATGATTTTCTGTGAGAGACAATAAAAATAGCTATCAAAATATAGAAATATATATCAATATTCAGAAAGAAAATGTTTTGGGGGACCTTTGGAATGTCATCACCTTCATATTATTTTGAGTTTCCTTAATGCACTGTCTTAAGAGAGGGTGGGATGAAAAAATATATACTACATCTCATTGGTATGTAACTAAAGTATAATTTTAAACCATATTAATGACATGACATATAAAATGGTAAATCTGTTTTTATTAAAAATTATATCTTCTACAATATAACATGCAAATTCAAATATGGTTTTTGACTAAAAATAGGTTATTAGGAGTCTGGACGGAATCACTTGTGCAAGTAACAAATTCCTGCATTGTATGTTGGAGTGAGAGGAACTTGGTGATATTACACAGAAACCAACAGATTTTATGTTTCTTTTCTTAAGGTAGCATATATTTGCAGCTTCGATGCCAACAAAGAAATATTCCTCCACAATTGCAGAAATTTATACAGACACTCAGAATAGTGGGTACTCAATATTAAGTAGTGTTTCTAAAATTACTGGGTATGCCCAGCTGTATCAGAATCATCTTAGGGTTTTAATATATCAGAATTTATGAGCTGTCCTAGGGATGTATATTTTGAAAACATTCAAGGGAAACACTGAAACAAAGTCAGTGAGGCTACAAAACACTGTCATTCCTAGGTTGAAATGCAAATTGTGCAACCATTATTTGGCAGAGGTAATTGAATTTAGTCAGACTCTATAGCTATTAATAGATAAAAAAGTACACATAAAATAAATTTTAAGAAACTGTATGGGACTAGAAACATTCTGTAACTACTAATTAGGTACTTAAACAAAAAGATGATGTGTTAGTATAGACTATTATCACAAATTTTAATGAGAACACACAAATGAGAATCAGATCTTTTTTTAAAAAAAGGAATATCAACTAGGGCAGATACTGTCCCTTATACATTTTTCCTGTCTTTTTATTTTGCATGTCATGATTGAAGCCCTCTCCTACACTCAAGGTATTTCTCACGACTTGCCAGATGACAGAGCCCATCACCTGTTTCAGATGCTGTATATAACAGATACTCACTTTTTCAGCCTCTCTTGCAGCTAGGACTTAGGCAGCTAGGCTACCCCAACCACACAGATCAACCCCAGAGACTGAATTTGGAACTAATGAAAACAGAACAGAGACCAAGGAAAATCATTTCTGATTCTTTAGTTAGAGAAAAATTAAGTTTCTGGGGCAGACGGGCAGTCAAAGTTGTTGGTGGTGATACCTGGCTGGTTAAAGCATTACTGTGCTCTCCAGTGGTGTTCCCACTGTACTGGTTCATACCCTGTGTTTGGGTTTGACTTCTGGTCCTATAGCCTCTGATCCTGGTTAGAAAACCTTTCAGTGATTCTGAGAGCCAATCAGTATTCATTTAGAAAAATCATTATCTGCTTAAAGCAATCAGAGGCACTTTCTGCTGCTAATAATTAACATCTCTGATAAATGAATTTGATGTAAGAAATTTTATATATTTTTATTTATATATTTTTTAAAAATATGTTATACATTCTTTAGTTATTGTTTATATTAATGTTTGTTTAATGTGTATTACTTGTAAGTTGTCCTCATTTGGTTGAGTAGTGTTAAATCAAATAATTTATGCTATAGAAAATACTGTCTTATTCATTATAATATAATGCTGTATTACTCATTATAATTACCTTCACACTACTTTATTTAAATCTCATAAGTATTTTGATACTCAACTTACTGAAAAAAGAAAACAGAAAATTTAAACGATTTATACAAGGTCACTAAGCCAGGAAAAGGCAGTAAACCAATGTCTTCAGTGTATAACTCTTTGATTTTCAATTTATGCTATATTGCCTTTAATAAGAGTTCCAAGGAAGACGAAAACACATATCTATCTGAAGGGAACTCTAATTTTTGACTGTATGAAATGAGATTAGCCAATGTAGACTTTAAATTTAAAATTGTATATCTGCATCTACATCTATAAATTTTCAAAGTCTTACCAGACCCTCAACAGCCTACATATTTTCTTTGATGTCCTTTTGAAGACTGTGCCCAATCTTCTCTTAGGGGAAGTTCAGTGAAATTGTATATATCCATGCTGAAAAAGAAAAAAATAAAAACACCTTGCTACTACAGTCAAATTTCAATAAAATTCTGAGAGTGAAAGGGAGAGAGAATGAGGAAAAATAAAGAGCTTATTCCATTTCTCAAAGGTTTATTTCTGATTTTCTTTCCTTGTGGCCTAATATATTTTTACAGGCTGATATATGAAAGAATAAGCAAACACTAGTTGTCACAAAGTGTTCAAAGTTTTCTTCAGGATGTTGTCTGAGGCAGCAGTAAATGCTTTGACGCTGTGTATGGGAGGCAGTATTTCTTGCATTTAAAAATTTTCCTTTTCTACCCTATGTGCAACTTCTTAGACTCCCATTCTTGTATTCCTCCAAAGCAGTTCCTCTAATACTCACTGTGGAGTTTACATCCAAATTATATCAACAATAATTTACTTCATTTGATTTCTGAGCCTCATTTTAGCAACATTTAATGCTTATGATGATTGGCTCGACTTGTTACAGCCCATATCATGGAGTCTGTCTCAGGAGTGGGCCCTCAAGCATCTAGTCTCTTATATCACTCACTGACACTTTCTGTTTCCACTGATCTGGTCTTCACCAAAGGAGTCATTTCTGGTTTCTAATTCATGAAACCACCATCAAATCTGAGGCTCTTTCCATATTCATTGGTTCAAATCTTCCAGGATATCAATTTATACTCCTCATGCTATAACTGCTGTCTATCCCCATTCAACAACCACTGGCATGAGCACACACACACACACACACACACACACACACATACATACACACACACACCCCACACACTCCCACACACATGTACACAAGCCCGCACTATCCCAGCGTCCAAATGCCTTCCCATTTACATTAGTTTTGTTCTAAAAATATAAAAACTTAGTTGGTTATATTAATCATTGGGAAGCGAATGATCTTGGACGAGGACTGATCTTCTGAATTTCAAACTGCTTCCAGCTTGTAATATAACAAAACTATGCTTTTGTCTAGAACCTACAGCCTTTTATTGTACCTTGGGCGCAAGACCAAGAAGATCTGCTTGACAGCCAACAGCTATAAACCATCTGGACCTGACATACTCCAGCTCTCAGAGGTTCTCCTGGCAGTTACTATTTTGACATGAAATCCCACTTCTTTGAGAATTTGTCAGAGGCACTGGAAGATCTTCAGAGACCACTGTTAAAAAGGGAAAAAAAATTAACTGAAGGGGTCATAATTCTACCTATTTCACTTCTTGTTCTCTCAGCCTAAAGGAGAAAAAAAAAGACAAAACCATCTTTAACCTTTATAACTCATTTAGAATATCTAGGTGGCTGACAAGTAGAAATACAGTGTTCGGAGAAGTGCAAATGTATCTAGAGTTTAAAGTTTTAGCAACCATGACATAACAGCATAGGGTTTTTAGAAGAGTAGGAATGCTCAGAAAAATTGTAGACTACAGTAATTTATTAAAATGTCTGTTAGAAAGTCATATTCTCTTTAATTGCACACGATCTTGTTAAGATCTTCAAACAGGGAAGCATTTGCCCTATTTTGGCCCAACCTCATGACTATAGATTAGAACTGCATATCTAAATTGGCCAAATGTCAGAATAATTTAAGGCAGTATAATTATAGGGTTTTGCGCTTTTCAATGAGTTAATGATCACGGTTTAGGAAGATGAATCAAAGCTTAGAGAAATATGATATGGAGCTGTTTTTTTTCTTTGCTGGAAAGAACTTCTTTTTCCTTCTCTCACTCTTTTCTCTTTGGACTCATAGATCCAAAATGCAAGTCTGAGAGGTATATTTGGTTCCCTAGCTTGAGAACTTCACCTTCAGGGGCTGGAGCTCTACAAGGAGTTAATGATGGAAAAGTCTATGAGCATGGTTGCACTTCATCAGCTTTTTTTTGGTTTGCCATCCCAGTGAATGAGACTAAGGGGGAAAAAAAAAGGTCTCTGATGAGCTCTGCACTAAGCGCTGGGATTAGTTTTCTTTTTCTGCTGAATCTTCTCATTTATAAATTTACTCAGGATAGATAATAAAATAACATTGGATTCAGGTTTGGTTATTCATTGAGAAGTATGCCAGAGGAAAGGCCTACTTTGTATCTAATCCCTCAGGCCTACATTGTTTAGGAAGAAAGGAAATCTCAATTCGGTCTGCTTAGTTTACTATGATTTTATATTGGAAACTTGAGCTCCACCTAGTAACACAGAGCGAATTTGCCCTGGTTTGTTTATCAGAGATTTGAAGGGAGAAGTCATTAATCAAGGGAAGGATTTGGAAATTCCTATTTGTCATAATATCCTTGAATACATATGTTGCATCCATTTTGTAAGTACTAACTCTAGAATGATATTTTACGGAAGCACAAGACGTAGGAAGTAATTTTCTTCATTCCGACTCTTTAGCAACAGGCTCTGTGAGCTCCTTCAAAGTCTGTTCTAGCTGCAGAGAACCTTTTCCCAGATTATGCCCTTTCTTAGGTAGCCTCGGCAAGGTGGGACTAAAAAGGTGAGGATGTTTCCACCTGACATGGACACTCTCCTTGGCAATACTCTCTCTTGATATCCCCTATAGGTTGTTGAGGATTGGTCAATCCTGTGTCATTATTCAAGCTTTTTTCTCTGAACAATCCTGGTTCCGTTTCCTTTCTTTTAAAGATATTTAATTGTAATAAACTTCTTGGACCCCCAACTCTATGTCTCCTCTCATTCTGGATAACCCAAACTGTGATATATTACTTATATATTTTATCTATATTTATATATGTTATGTATAAGTTATTAATATGCACATACACAGAAAACAAATATGGTAAATATACATGAATATATACACATATGTGTGTGTGTTTTATTTGTTTTATTATATATATATATATTTTTTGAGACGGAGTCTCGCTCTGTCGCCCAGGCTGGAGTGCAGTGGCCGGATCTCAGCTCACTGCAAGCTCCGCCTCCCGGGTTTACGCCATTCTCCTGCCTCAGACTCCCAAGTAGCTGGGACTACAGGCGCCCGTCACCTCGCCCGGCTAGTTTTTTGTATTTTTTTAGTAGAGACGAGGTTTCACCATGTTAGCCAGGATGGTCTCGATCTCCTGACCTCGTGATCCGCCCGCCTCGGCCTCCCAAAGTGCTGGGATTACAGGCTTGAGCCACCGTGCCCGGCCGTGTGTGTTTTATTTGAAAGCAGAAATTAGTAACCTCTTTTCTTAGATCTCTTGCAGTCTCAGAAACTATACAACACAGATGATAAACTACATCAAGCAGCATTTCTGTTTCCTCAAGTTTTTTAATTCCTTTCTCTGCATTATTCCAAGGGAATTTTAGCCACTCACAGTATTTTGTCGTATGCTGATATCGAATTCCACATATGTATTAGCCACTCCAGCTAGTAGTCAGAGAAACCAGAGGTTCAGGAACTACCCTATTCAATGCAGATTTAGCCCTTTTTACATACTGATTACGTTGTGTGAAGGTTTAATATCCTGAAGCCACTTGGGGGAAGAAAACGTAGTCAAAGAGAATAATCTAATTAATAAGAACTGGGAGATAAAAATTACATGATAAGTGCCTGTCTATGAAAATGTATATTCTATTGAACCTGGTATAAGAGTTGGTGAATTGAAACGTGCTCCTGACAATAACAATTTCTCAATATTCCTGAATGTAAGTAAACAAGAAAGAAGAGTCTCCGGGAAGAGAGAGAAAGGGGTGGAGGGAAGAGGAGCAGAGGGAGTAAAGGGTGATGGATATTGAGTCTTTGAGAGTTGATTACATTTCTGCACGCTCACTGGACCTTTAGTGGTAGGTCACTATTACCAGAAAAATCCTCTAACAGTCATGTTGGTTTTCATTTATAAACATTTAGAAACAACTGCTAAAGTTATGGTTATAGCTCATCTATACCAACTATGTAATTACCACAAAAATACTCGCTAAATCTTTTAAAAATTGATCTAATTGTTAGTGTAAAGGTAAACTGAGGCTGGAGCCAAACTGGGAACGAAGACACAAGGCAAATGGCAGTGAGAATAGCCTTTTATTAGGGCTTGCGGGCGAGATTCCTCCATCCAAAGGCGTGGGCTGAGGAAGTCAGGCTGAGGGAGGAGGGTAGGGGCTTTTTATAGCCCGAGAGATAGGGAAGCTGGTTGTGCAAACAGGGCCTGGGAGGTCTTGAAACTACTAGGGCAGGAGTTGAGTAAGGGTCATGAGGAAGGGGTCTTCGGAATCTGTCAACCGAAACTGCTGTTTACAAACTTGTGGAATGCAGGTGAGCTGCAGGTCATGGGGGCGTGTGGTTGCCCAGCCAGAACTCTGACACATGTAAGTCTGCGGGTGCGTACAAGGGTGAAGGGAGTCTTTAACAAAAGGCCTGCTACGCTGGGTAACGCTGCCATGTTGGGTCTAGATTCCTGCCTAACAGTTAGTTTTGGTATCTTACTGGTTCCCTAGTTGAAGCATATAATGTGCCCTTCTCTGAGATATTTAAGCAAATCCGTGGTGTTCAGTTTGTAATACGTAGCCATGTTGTTCCAGCCACATTGAGTAAATCAGTACCAACCTAACGATCCCTGCTTAACCGGCCTTAGATGTTCTATGATTAATTAGATATGTGCATTAAGCAGCACAGGCCTTATTAGATCATCAAGATTTGGCTGCTATTTATATTATGTTGATATTATTTGATTGATACAATTATCACCTCTTTATTCTCATCTTAACTTTCTAGTTGCTTCTTTTTTTTTCTGTCATTCTTCTAAACTTCTTCTACCTTCTAAAACCATGTAATTATATGGAATGCCCAATGTTTTCCTTTCCCTGCTTTTCTCCTCTGCTCTGCTTTAGTCTCCTCTCATCAATCCTGCCATTTCCTCCTTTCCTTTCTCCTCTTTCATCTTCTCTTCTAACCCTGTCTGTTTCACAATTTCCAAGACTTTCTCTAGGTATGTATTTCCCAAATATGGCTCTCACTTGCTCTCCAATTCTGCAATCCATTTCTATCAAATATAAGGGCTGCTGTTTTGAAATTGACTTTCTAATGATTAATGAAACAGAATATGGAAAGGACAAGTACTAGGTGCTGAAGTCATCAGTTTAATTCTACTCCTCTTTTTATTTAAAAGTAAGAATTTCACAGGGGAAAAAGGCAGAAGAGCTATGGTAGTTCTCGAAGGGAGATTAATATATAAAAATAAACAAGTCTTCAAAAATTACAGTAACAGTAACAGTATGATAGTTCACTGTGTACAGTAGGTCTTTCACATACGTCTTATAGCTTCAGTTACCATGTTAACGATGAAGAAGTTGATATTCAATGAGACTGAGCACCCTCTGTGTGAGATTTCCTACATGCAGTGAAGAAGGAAGGAACTCAGGTCTTGAGATGGAAGATGATCTGGTGTTCATTCCATTTGACAGCATGTCTTGTTTCATTAACATTCTACAGGTCTTTGTGAAGAAATAAAACGTGACATGACTTAATTAAAGCTGCCTCTGTTTCTGTCAGCTGTAAATCAGGGTCTGGTGGTAGGACTTGAGGTAAAGGGTGGTCAGACAAAAGTTAAATGGCTTTGTGTGAAATACTCTGCTTCACACACTTCGTAGTCCAAGTCCAGTACAGCGTTTCCACGCACAGGAGCTTCAACCATGGCGTCTCCCTGTGGAATCACCTAAGTACGGTTTTCTTGTAGTGGAAGTCTGGAAAGAAAACTACTAGAAACTGCCTTGTGTGGGGCAAATAAAGTAAATCTGGCTCTGTCTCACCTAAAACAGATTCTACATCACTTTAGTAGAGAGTTAATGGAGTGTTTAATGTCACAAGCCTTGGCTTCACTGAGGCACGCTAAGATTGGCACGGTCAGAAATTGTTTTGATCTTTCTAAACCTAAAATTCCTTATGCATAAACTGAGGGGAGAAAGCTTGTTTGATAATTAATTATTATACCCAGACAGTTAATTTAGTGCATAAAACATAGTGTTATAATGCTTAGTGTTGTCCGTCATGATCTTGAATAAGGTGTTACTAAGCTGTAGTGAAAAGGCATACATTTGGGGGTTAAACAGGTGTGATTTCAAATTCCTCTTCTACAATTACCTATTGTATGAAATTAGGCAGATGATTTCTCTTTTTTTCTGAGTCATACGTTTCCTGCATATTGAGTATATTACCTCACTATGGACGTAGAGTGAAGGTTAAATGTTATGGATGTCAAGCTCATAGAAAGCTCAATGCCTGAGAGATGATGAGAGATAAACAAAAATTCTCTTGCCCTTTGCCCTCTCTAACACCTAATGATCTGAGCTTCTTTGCAAAATGAATTTTTGTTCAAGCTGCTCATCAGCCATGTTAAGGAGAAAAATGGCACTTTCAATCTTTGACTCTACGGTTAAATACCTTGCTTAACATTTTCTTAAGCACTTTGCTGATAAAAAACATACATTCCTAGTTATACTCTAGTCACTGTTTTCTTCTGTTTTTAAATATTTCCTTTTAAATAAAATCTTTAAATGCAAATTACAGAAAAACAATGAAAATATACTCACATACTCAACACAAAGATTAAAGACATACAAACATTTTCATATTTTTAGATGTTTATTTTTCTCTTTTTAGGAAACACAACATTAACAATACAGCCAAAGCATTATCCTTTATCTCTTCGTGTGCTCTTCCCTTCTCAGAAATGGAGTTTAGTGCATTCATCTCATTGCTTCTTCATATATTACAATATAAACTGTATTTCTAAAATACACTACTGTTTGGTGTGTTTCTTGAAGATCTGATATAACTCATCTGAAAAAAAACTATATCCTTGTGATTAGATTTTAAATTACTATTTGCTTTCTTTATATTGTTATTTTATTTGCAATTACAAATGTTTTGACAAATTGTTCCCATAAATGTTTACCTTACTTTTTATTACTATAGGCACTATGTTGTTAATACAATTTTTTTTTCTACTCTGTCATCATGCTATCCTTTCAATCCCAGTTTTGCTTACCTATGCTTTCTCCCATTCTTAGCCAGAATTATAGGTTATTTTATTATCCTTCTTAAATATATAGATTGTGGTCTTAAGAATTCTCTCCTATTTTAATTGCTTTTATTTTATTGGTTCTAACCCTTATATTCTTATATCCATCATTCTATTTTTAAAATGTTGCTTTTTTGTTCTTTTTCTGACTATATAAGCTAAATGCTTAAACCGTTCTTTATATTTTATTTTGTAATTTATAAATGTAATGCTATGGCTTTCCCTCAAATTAGCTTTCACTTAGTGTCTGTATGAATGTACAGTGCTTTAATTTTTCTTCATTCTAATTATTTATTTTATTAGGTTGGTGGAAAAGTAATTGTGTTTTATTGCCACTAGTTTTAATGGCAAAAAACGCAATTACTTTTTCACCAATCTAATATTTCAATTGTGGTTTCCACTGCCAATTACTTATTTAGAAACATGTGTTGATATTTCCAAATAGAAAGGATTTTGATGTGATCTTTTTGCTATTCCGTTGGAATCAGAGAATGTAATCTCTGTGGTACTGACTGACATTTTTTGAGCTTCCTACTATAGTTCAGTACATTGGCAATTTTTGTAAATGTTCTGTGCGTGCATGAAAGAATGTATGTTCTTTCAGTATCGGGTGCACTGTTCTATTGTGTCTTTAGAGGAAGATTGACACTCATATTTTCTATACCTTGATTATTCTTCCAGTCTGTTTGAGCTATCGCTGATTTATAAAGATCAGCTTTTAGGGGAAGGGGATTTGCACATTCTTATTGTAATTCTATGTTTTTGCCTAATGTATTTTAGAGTATAAAATTCATGTCATATTGCCAGATAAATAATAAGACACTATGATTCTTTTATTGTTATCTAAATAGCTTTTATGCTGAAAAAAATATTTTTGCTTAATGTTTGCTTTGTGCATTATTAATACAGCTAACTGTATTTACCCCTTAGTTTTTAACATCATGTTTCTCAATTTCTTTACTTTCTACCTTTCTGTCTTATATTTTGCTTTAGGTGTAACTCCTTTAAATTGCATATACCTGTTTTATTTTTCTTAAAATATTTATCTTCTAAGTGGTGAGTTACATTTTTTCATTTATTTGTTTCTGTGTGATTGTTGACATATTTGATTCATTTATACAATCTTACTTTGTGTGTTTTGTTTATTATCCATTTAGAGTGTATTTTCCTTATTTTCTGTTTTATATTTTATTGATTAAGGTTTCTACTTATCTTTTCTTGTCTCTACTGAGTTGAAAATGTCATATTCCGTGTTTCTTTCTTTAGGGATTGCTCTGAAATGTTTAACATACCTAAAAAGAAACCAAAATATATTTCAAAGATGATCAATATTTCTATCCTGTTTCTTAATAACAACAAAACTTTAGAATGCTTTGTCTGAATATTCCCTCATATCTTAACATTGCAATTTTTTTCTTGTCTTCTAATTATTATGCTGTCTCTCCAAATTTATTGTTATTGCTGTTGCTTTATACTGCTAATACTTATTTATATTTTGCTATATTTTTATATACTTGTTTATTTTCTCTGGCTTTATTTCCCAATTTTCCACTTAATTATCCTTGGTAATTTTTAATGTTGTTTAAAAATTATCTGTTTTTTTTTCATCTTTATTGTTAATCACTTAAACACAATGTTGCCTTTTATTTTGCTATTTTATTGTCTTAAATGGTTGTGACACTTATCTGTTAGCTTATTTTTACTAATGATTCTTATTAATGGTAAATGTTCTCCATATGATTGTGTGCATTCATATGTGAGCTCATTTTTAGTGGCACTATTCTGTTTGGTAGGTTTTATATAACTAGGCCAGATATATCCTTATATCCTTCACTCAAGTTGAGTCTGCAAGATCTTCAGTGATGTTTTAGTTCATGAATAAATTTTATGTTACATTCTTGGCTTATGGTTTCTTAAACAAATTAGGAAGAGTAAATGTGATCATCAGACATATAAGGGACATAGGTCAGGATTTTCTTTCCCTGGGGATTGTGTTTTATGCAGCCAAAGCTTGCTTGCTGTCTCCATAGCCTGTCGGACAACACTTTGTAATCACACTTACACTAAATGCATTTATCTTCGGGACTTCTGCCTTCATTCAGATGTCCAGCTTGGTCTTTGGCTTTCAAGTAGCCATAAAACCCCAAAATCTTGGGCTATTGTGGCCAACACATTACTAGAACATGTATTTAGTCGTTTAAACATGTTCTGTTTATCATTCTGTTTTTTTTACGTTCTTTTTTCTTTACTGAGCATAGAGATTACCTTTCTTATTATTGGTGAGCTCCATAATGTATTTTGTGGCTGCTTTTATTGTTGTTGTTATATGTTATGCAGTAAGTCTAGGTACCCGGGATGAAATATTTGCCCATATTATGGTAGTTCACCATCTTGCCTAAAACTGGAATTCTCTAATTGTTCCTTTCTGAAGAAGCTAACAAAATGAGGATATTTGAAGTTACCTGTAATCTAAGGTATTAGGAATTTTTTAATAAAGAAAATTAAGGCCATATTTTAGCCATTAGTCTACTACTTTCAGGATTTGTGGTGTAAGCACATGTGACCTTTAGTGTTATTTATTTCATAAATTTTTTAAATCAACACACTAAAATATAAGACAATCAAATAAAAATAGATCAAAAGTGAAAACAAAAAGTCAAATGGATTATTTACCCTGGAAGTTAGCAGTAATATCTGTCATATCTGGTAAATCATAGATTTGAGAAGCTACTTACAATTTCCTACTTAAGCACAAAATTAGATATGTAACTTTTTTGATTAATTTTGTCTGTTTTACTAAGTTCATATATTATGAGAATAAAAATTTCGTAACGCACATTAGAAAACTGGAATCATAAAAAAGATCACCTACGGTCTTTAAAAATTAGATAAATATAGTTATCAATATTTATGATGCTTATTTGAAAAAATGTAGTTAAAATGCATAGTGTGTTTTAATTTTAATAGTTTACTGGATGATAAATATATTTTTCTATCATTTAATTTCAAACACTTATAGTAATTAAATTTAATAATTATGTTATTCAATTTTTTAAAGAAGGTTTTGTTTTTGAATTGTTTTTATAGCATCTACTGATATTTGCATTTTAATTTTTTTTAATGTTTAACAAATGATAGCTAATTATTTATTTATTTATTATTTTTTTTTATTATTATACTTTAAGTTCTAGGGTACATGTGCATAACGTGCAGGTTTGTTACGTATGTATACTTGTGCCATGTTGGTGTGCTGCACCCATCAACTCGTCAGCACCCATCAATTCATCATTTATATCAGGTATAACTCCCCAGTGCAATCCCTCCCCCCTCCCCCCTCCCCATGATAGGCCCCAGTGTGTGATGTTCCCCTTCCCGAGTCCAAGTGATCTCATTGTTCAGTTCCCACCTATGAGTGAAAACATGCGGTGTTTGGTTTTCTCTTCTTGTGATAGTTTGCTAAGAATGATGGTTTCCAGCTGCATCCATGTCCCTACAAAGGACGCAAACTCATCCTTTTTTATGGCTGCATAGTATTCCATGGTGTATATGTGCCACATTTTCTTAATCCAGTCTGTCACAGATGGACATTTGGGTTGATTCCAAGTCTTTGCTATTGTGAATAGTGCTGCAATAAACATACGTGTGCATGTGTCTTTGTAGTAGAATAATTTATAATCCTTTGCCCAAAGCATTTTAATTTTTTTGTACTCTTAGATTATAAACACTTTGAGAGCTAAAAATGCCTTACTTATATAGAGCTCTGTATGATGTCCAGTAAATTACTTGGAAGGAAATAAAACTCAATGTTAGAATAAATTAAGTTGGTCAAAATAATAAAAATTATGGGGTGTACAATTATTGAGCAATTGTTTATTATGAAATTAATTGGATTTTTGTTATTACCACCATATCAGAACCAATATTTCTGTAGTCATCACTCACATGAGAAAAATATTAATGCTTTTAGCTTTGTATGTGTAAATTGACACTGATACTTCTTATGTTGGGAATAGGCCACCACATCTGGCCATAAACTGACCATAAACAAAATCTCTGAAGCACTGTGACACGTTTGTGATGGCTATGATGCCCACACTGAAGGTTGTGGGTTTACCAGAATGAGGGCAGGGAACACCTGGCCCACCCAGGCCAGAAAACAGCTTAAAGGCATTCCTGGACCACACACAATAGCATGAACAATCTGTGCCTTAAGAACTGCAGGTAACTAGCCCAACCCATCCCTTTGTTTTGGCCCATCCCTTTATTTCCTGTAAGAAGTGCTTTTAATCTATAATCTATATAAACAATGTTTATCACTGGCTTGCTGTCAATAAAAATGTAGGTAAATCTCTGTTCAGGGCTCTCAGTTCTGAAGGCTGTGAGACCTCTGATTTCCCACTCCACACTCTATATTTCTGTGTGTGTGTCTTTAATTCCTCTAGTGCTGCTGGGTTAGGGTCTCCATGACCAAGCTGTTCTTGGCGAGTGGTGCCCATACCTGGGGCTCGAACCCGGGTTGAAGGGTCGCCAGAGCAATGGTTGGAGAATGTGGAACTAAGCTGGAGGACACCCGAGTACTCTTAAGCAATCCCCATGGTGAGTAAGAAGGTGAGCTCGGAAGCCTCAGGGTAACAGTGGGGCCAGTGTGGGCTCTGGTTCGCTCCACCTTGGAACCTTTTCACACTAATGATGAGGAGGAAGGAAAGTATAACCAAGTAACAGAAGAAGTAACAAAACAGGTTTGTTTGCCAGCTAAAGCTAAAGTGGAACAGGAGGGAGAGGTTCATCCCTACCGTTCTGCACCCTCTCCTTATTTTGAAGAAAAAGAGTGGCCTGGCCCTTCAGATATTTCTTTTCCAGAGGACACTGGGCAAAAAGTAGTTGCCCCAGTGACTGTTTAACCAGCACCTCGAGTGACTGCTCTGGGTTCTGTTCAGGCAGGAATTCAGCAAGCTAGACGAGAGGGTGATATACAGGCTTGCAAACTCCCTGTTAGAATACACTCCCCTCCCAGATCAGTGGGGAAATATTATAGCTACATTTGAGCCTTTTCTTTTTAAATTACTCAAAGAATTTAAACAAGCTATTAATAAATATGGACCACGTTCTCCTTTTGTAATGAGGCTGCTAAAGAATGTTGCTGTTTCCAGTCGGATGATTCCTACTGACTGGGATGCTCTTACTTGAGTTTGTCTAACTTCTGTTCAGTGCTTACAATTTAAAACTTGGTGAGCAGAAGAAGCTTCCATTCAGGCTGCTCGCAGTGCCCAGGCTCAATCTCGAATTAATATAACTGCAGACCAACTTTTGGGGGTCGGCAGCTGGGCTGGTTTAGATGCACAAGTGGTCATGCAGGATGATGCCATAGAGCTGCTTAGAGAAGTGTGCATTAGACCTTGGGAAAAAATCACTTTGGGAGGAGAACAATACCCTTCCTTTAGTGCTGTAAAGCAGGGACTGAAAGAACCGTATGCAGATTTTATAGCGTGGTTACAGGAGTCTCTTAAAAAGCTGACTGCAGATTCGGCTGCTTAGGATACAGTGTTGTGGTTATTAACTTTCAACAATGCTAATCTCGAGTGCCAGGCTGCTCTGTGACCTGTAAGAGGGAAAGCACATTTAGCTGATTATATCGAGGCCTGAGATGGTATCAGATGTAATCTGCATACGGCTACTCTGCTAGCCCAGACAATGGCAGGACTGAGAGTGGGTAAAGGAAATGCTCCATTTCCTGGAGCTTGTTTTAACTGTGGAAGCATGGTCATACTAAAAAAGAATGTAGAAAAAAATCAGTGAGTCAGGCTGCCAGATAGGGGAAAAAAGAAAACTGCTGATCCTGCAATACATCCAAAATGTAGAAAAGGAAAACATTGGGCTAATCAGTGTAAGTTTGATAAAGATGGGAACCCCATTTTGGGAAAAGCCATGAGGGTTTCCTGGGCTCCATTCCAAATGGGGGCATTTCCGGCTCAGGCCACTCTGTCACCCGTGTACAATGCCTGTCCTCCGCCACAGCTGGTAGTGCTGAAGTAGATTTAAGCTGCACAAAAGCTGTGAGCCTTCTGCCTGGGGAACCCCCGCAAAAAGTTCCAACAGGGGTCTGTGGACCTTTGCCAGCAGGGATGATAGGATTACTTCTAGGAAGACCTAGTATAAATTTAAAAGGAGAACAAATACACACAGGAGTCATTGATTCAGATTACAATGGGGAAATTCAGACTGTTATATTTACTTCTGTTCCCTGGAAAGCAGAGCCAGGAGAGCATATAGCACACCTCCTGATTATGCCATATATGGAAATGGGGAAAAGTGAAATTAAACAAACAGGAGGATTTGGAAGCACAAATAAACAAGGCAAAGCAACTTATTGCATGAATCAAATTATTGATAAATGTCCTACCTGTGAAATAACTATTCAGGGAAAGAAATTTAAAGGTTGGGTAGATACAGGAGTGGACATTTCAATCATTTCTCTACAGCACTGGCTGTCCACGTGGCCAATTCAACCCGCTCAATTTAACATAGTTGGAGTTGGTAAAGCCCCTGAAGTATATCAAAATAGTTATATTTTGCATTGTGAAGGGCCCGATGGACCACCTGGGACTATTCAACCAATTATAACTTCTGTACCTATACATTTATGGGAGAAAGATGTATTACAACAATGGGAAGCACAAGTTGTAATTCCAGGGCAAATATATAGCCCTCAAAGTCAACATATGATGCATGAAGTGGGGTATGTCCCTGGTATGGGACTAGGAAAAAATTGACAAGTTTTGAAAGAACCACTTCAAGCAGAAAGACAAAGTTCCCACCAAGGTTTAGGATATCATTTTTGATGGCAGCCGTTGTTAAGCCTCCAGAATCTATACCTTTAAAAATAGTTAACAGATAAGCCAATTTGGATAGAACAATGGCTGCTGAGTAAAGAGAAACTGGAGGCTTTAGAAGACTTTTTGCTGAGCAATTTGAAAAAAAAAAAAAGTCACATAGCTCCAACATTTTCCCCTTGGAATTCTCCAGTTTTCATAATTAAGAAAAAATCAGGTAAATGGAGAATATTGACATATCTTAGAGCCATTAATTCGGTTATACAACCTATGGGGACATTACAGCCAGGTTTGCCTTCTCCCGCTATGATTCCAAAAATTAACCTTTAATCAACGTAGATTTAAAACACTGTTTCTCTACTATCCCTTTAGCTGAGCAAGACTGAACCGTTTGCATTTACAATTCCTGCAGTAAACAACCTGCAGCCTGTTAATCATTTTCACTGGAAAGTGTTGCCACAAGGCATGTTAAACAGCCCAACAATTTGCCAGATGTATGTAGGGCAAACAATTGAACCTACTTATAAAAAATTTCACAGTGTTACATTATTTATTATATGAATGATATACTTTGTGCTACCCCCACTCGAGAAGTATTACTCCAATGTTATGATCACTTGCAAAATTTGATTTCTCAAACTGGTTTAATTATAGCTGCTGACAAAATTCAGACTACTACTCCTTACTGCTACTTGGGGACCTTAATAAATGATACTACCATTGTGCCACAGAAAGAAACCATATGTAGGGATCAATTGAAAACATTAAATGACTTTCAAAAATTACCAGGGGATCCATTATTGGATACCACCTGCCCTAGGCATTCTTACCTATGCCTTAGTAATCTATTATCTATTCTTAGAGGAGATTCTCACTAGCCCTTGGCAATTAACAAAAGAAACTGAGGCAGAGCTGCAGCTAATTGAAAAAGCAAGACCATAAAGCTCAAATAAATACAATAGATCCAGAGAAGACTCTAGATTTGCTAACTTTTCCAACTCAGCATTCACCTACTGGTGTAATTGTTCAAGAGCAAGATCTTGTAGAGCGGCTTTTTCTTCCACATACTAATCCACGGACTCTAACTCCTTATTTGGATCAAATCGCTACTATGATAGGAAATGGGAGAACTCGGATTGTTAAATTACATAAATATGATCCTGGAAAAATTATTGTCCCTCTCATGAAGGCACAAATACAGCAAGCTTTTATAAATAGTCTTACTTGGCAAACCCATTTAGCTGACTTTGTGGATACTCGTGATAATCATTTTCCTAAAACAAAACTGTTTCAATTTTTTGAAATTAACTAACTGGATCCTCCCTAGAATAACTAAATGTAAACCAATTGAAGGTGCTGAGAATGTTGTTACAGATGGGTCTAGTAATGGTAAAGCTTCTTATTCTGGATCAAAAGATAAAGTTTTACAGACGCCCTATACTTCGGCTCAAAAAGTGGAGCTCGGGTATTAACTGCTTTTAATATGCCTATTAATGCCTATTTCTGATTCTTCAAACATGGTTCATTCCACACAGTTAATTGAAAATGCTCAGTTATAATTTCATACAGACAAACAACTGATGACTTTATTTACCCAATTGCAAACAGCAGTTAGGAGTAGAAGGTACCCTTTTCACATGACTCACATTAGGGCTCATACACCACTTCCAGGACCTTTGACTGCAGGGAATCAGATGACTGATTGCCTAGTTGCTACTGCAATATCTAATGCTAGACACTTTCACAGTTTAACCCATGTTAATGCCTCTGGTCTCAAACACAGATACAGCATCACCTGGAAAGAAGCTAAAGCTATTATCCAGTGATGCACAACTTGCCAAATGGTATGTTCCTCATCTTTCACAGGAGGAGTGAATCCTTGAGGATCGGAACCTAATTCTCTTTGGCAAATGGATGTCACACATGTTCCCCCGTTTGGGAGACTAGCTTGTGTACATGTATGTGTGGACACCTTTTCTCATTTTTTGTGGGCTACATGCCAATCAGGAGAGTCTTCTGCCTGTGTTGAATGTCACCTTTTGCAGTGTTTTGCAATGATGCACATTCCAGCTTCTATTAAAACAGATAATGTCCTAGTCTATAATAACCAAGCTCTAGCTACATTTTTCTCTATATGGAATATTAAACACATTACTGGTATCCCATATAATTTTCAAGGACAAGCCATAGCAGAAAGAATGAATCTCTCCCTGAAACAGCAGTTGCAAAAGCAGAGGGGAGAAAACAGGGACTATGGAACACCCCACATGCAATTGAATCTAGCATTTTTAACTTTAAATTTTTTTGAGGCTGCCTAAAAGCCAGATGCTATTAGCAGCTGAACAGCATCTACAGAAACCAGCTGCAAAGACAGAAGCAGAACAGCTGGTTTGGTGGAGAAATCCAATAACAGAAAGTTGGGAAATAGGTAAAATAATAACTTGGGGTAGAGGTTATCCTTGTGTTTCTCCAGGACTGAACAAGTAGCCAATTTGGATACCATCAATACACCTGAAACCTTATCATGAGCCAGATGCCAAGGAAGAGATTCCGTGAGGATCCCCAGGACCCCCCTCAAGTTACAACCATGTCAAGACAGATGCTGAGGAGGACCCCAACTGTCACAAGCAACACTCATTGAACACAGCCACCCACCTGGGGACAGATCAAGAAGCTGTCACAGATGGCAGAAGAAAACCTGAGGAAAGTGGGACAATGAGTCACAATGAGTAATTTAATGTTAGCTATGATAGCAGTAATCACCATTGCCGTGAGTATTCCTTCAACAAGGGCTGACAAGAGAAAAATTATACTTATTGGGCATACTTAGCAATTTTGGCTGGCAATAATGCCTGGATGTAATCACTCTATGACGCAGTTACACGTGCTTTCTGATCTCAATATTTACCATAATGAATCTGCTCCTATAATTAAGGCATACTGTCCTCAAAAACCTATTTGTAAACAAAATTGAACATGGCCAGAAAAAAAATGAACATACTTGTCTAGGAAGATTGCATTGCAGAACAGGCAGAGGTGCTGTACAGTGATTCCTATGGAATCATTATTGATTGCTCCCCTAAGGAGACATTTAGCTTGAATTGCACTTTCAGTCTGCATGCCATGGCCACACTACGTTCAGCTTGTCTGAACAAAATGGTTAGATGGTAGAAATGATAATAAATATGGCAAGAGTTCCTGTTATCTGGAACCATGGCAATATAGTGGCACCTCAACCTCAAATGATATGGCCCGCTCCAGGAGCTAACATAAGGATTTTTGGAAACCATTAATGGCTCTTAACAAGATCAAAATTTGGGAAAGAATAAACAAGCATCTAGAAGGACACTCTACAAACTTGTCTTTGGATGTTGCAAAATTAAAAGAAGAAATATTTAAAGCATCCCAGACATACTTGACTTTAATGCCAGCTTCTATTAAAACAGATAATGCCCTAGACTATAATAACCAAGCTCTAGCTACATTTTTCTCTATATGGAATATTAAACACATTACTGTGTTTCTCTATATGGAGTATTAAACACATACATGTACACTCCAGGAACTGTAGTGCTTGAAGGAACTGCAGACAGATTAGCAGCTAGTAACCCATGAAAATGGATAAAAACACTTGGAAGCTCTATGATTTCAATGATGATTGTGTTATTAATCTGTGTTGTTTATCTTTGTATGATCTGAAGATGTGGATCCTGACTTCTGCGAGAAGTAGCTTGCCGTGACAAAGCTGCCTTTGCTTTCATTGCTTAGCAAAACAAATAAGGGGGACATGTTGGGAACAGACCCCCCACCCCCCAAATCTGGCTATAAACTGGCCCCAAAACTGGCCATAAACAAAATCTCTGTGACATGTTTGTGATGGCCATGACACCCAGGTTGAAGGTTGTGGGTTTACTGGAATGAGGGCAAGGAACACCTGGCCCATCCCAGGTGGAAAACTGCTTAAAGGCGTTCCTGAACCACAAACAATAGCATGAGTGATCTGTGCCTTAAGGACATGTTCCTGCTGCAGTTAATTAGCCAGACCCATCCCTTTATTTCGGACCATCCCTTTGTTTCCTGTAAGGAATACTTTTTAATTAATCTATAATCTACAGAAACAATGTTTATCATTGACTTGCTGTCAATAAATATGTGGGTAAATCTCTGTTCAGGGCTCTCAGCTCTGAAGGCTGTGAGACCCCTGATTTCCCACTCCACACTCTATATTTCTGTATGTCTGTGTCTTTAATTCCTCTAGCGCCACTAGGTTAGGGTCTCCCCGACTGAGCTGCTCTTGGCATTCTGATAATTTTATTGTGCCATTAAATCTTTTATATAAGTTAAGATAAGTTAATATCATGCAAGTATTTTCTTTCACCAAAATTGCATTTTGGCTTTCAAAATTAACAAAAATTATTGTTAGAGAGATGTGACAATGAATTATAATAAATCTCATTCAGTTACATTACTACAGATAATTATAAATCCCAATAAAATTGTTATTTTTCCTAAGAAAAACATTATTGAAAATTGTGACTTGATCTTCCTATTGTTTTGCTCACAGAGGCATGAAAAGCAATATTAAAAATAAAATTATTTTTCTGCTTTGCTTGTATTTGTTATTTCCAAAATCCAATTACAGGAAGTTAAACTGTGGTGAAGGCACATATTAATTCATCAGTAACAACTTGTCCAACTCTAGTGATAAAGTATTCCTGAGGTATAAATGTCCCAAAAGAAGAAAATTTTAAATATAAACCTATAAAGCTACAGGAACTAAATTTTAATTTAATAAGTAGTATTGAATGTCCAGTACAACCAAAGTATTATGTTAGGCTCTTGGGATGCAAACCTAGTCAAACATTGCTCCTGTTCTCAAAAAGTTTAATAATGGAGTGACTCTACTGAGAGAAGGATATTTAGCTTTCCAAGTCACCAAAATGTGGTCGACTTTGACTCTGTCATAAAAGTAAAGTTTCTACAGAAAACATGAAGAACAGTTTGCCTATTAGAACTGGGTTGTAAATGTACTGTTTAGAGAAGAAATGTAAAATTGCACAGACATGTAACAGTATGGCATATCAGGTGAAGTAAAGTCATTCAGTATTACTTGATATACAAATGAATGGGAAGCTCTAGGAGATGAGTGTGGAAGAGGATATATGTAGAAAGTCCTTGTGAATTATAATTTGATGACATGGAAAATCGTGAGAAGCTTTCTTGTTTTAGTTTAAAATACACTTTAAAAATCTGGCATTTGGCAGAATAGTGATGTCTAATTATGGACATTTAGCTCAAATCAAGATATTGAAAGGAGAAACAGCAAACTGATACATTATTCTGAGAAGATATTAGCAGTAATTGGATACATATTTAACAAGAATTCAGAAATATGTTTTCACATTTACATAGGTGCTTACAGTGGCTGATAAAATATTTTTTGCAACTAATCTAGCAACACTTGACTAAAAGATTTATTACAGAATGTGTTTGTTATCAATTGACAAAGTGAAAAACATTGAAGTTACATTTTCTTTACCTTTATTAGATATATAAAATACTAGTAAAATAACGTCAACTTCTTTTAGATATACTTAACTGTTAGAAGAATGTGTCTGCCATTAGAAAATCATCTTGTTAATAATTTATTGGTTGACTTTGTTTCATGAATTTATAAGTATTTTAGTTACTATAGAAATATTTTGTTTTTACTAGTATTATGTTCTAAGATAATTTTTGAAGAGTTTAGACATATGGACATTGTAATCAGGATTCCCAGAGTTTTTATTTTGGCTTTGCTCTTTGCTAGGTATATTAACTTGAACAAGTGATTTCACTTCTTTCAGTTTCAATTTCTTCAGCTTTATAATAGTTATACATATATTATAGGGATACATGTAAAATCTCAGTACCTTGTTCCTATATAATAAATGAAAATCAAATGTTGATTGTTATTATTATTATTATACTGTTAGTATTCAAATTAAGGTTTTATACAAGAATCAGATTTACAAGTCCTTATCTCCACTTTATATGTGGACTTCTACAATGCAACCTGAAGAGACAGGATAGGACATAATATTCTGTTCAACATACAATGTATAAATTCTATTTCAATTAGTAATCTTAATAATTTTAGGTAGCTGCATTTCATCAGATTGTGATTGATGTTACCCTGTATAAAGGCAAATAAAGAGCTTATCCTTGAAGTAAAGAAAAAAAGTCAACTCTGTGTGTTCATCTTTACAGTATTAGCACTGTATTTAACCGTCAATAAATACATTTATTTTATTGATTGTTCTTTATTCTTTCATTCAAAAATATTTATTGAGTGTCTATTAGGTTCAAGAAACACATTTAGACCGTAGCAATGAACCAAACATCATAAATTCAATTGAGTGGAATCAGATACCTAAAAAAATAAAATAGATACTATATTAGAAGGACTTCACTACTATAAAGAAGAATAAGACCAGGATATAGATAAATGAAAGTTTGTGTGGTGCTGTTGGTTAGAAAGGGATGTGGTAAATAGCAGTTTTAAACAGGGGGGCCAGGGAAGACCTCATTGAGAAAGTCCCATTTAAATAAAGATCTGAAAGAGTAGGGGAGTGAGCCACGTGAACAGTCGAGAAAAGAGAACAGAAAATGCCTCAGTCAGAGGCATTCTGTGGGTGTGTGAAAACAGGAAGAAGGCCCGGTGTGGCTGAAACAGAATGAGCAAAAGCCAGAGGAGTAGAAAGCAAGATGAAAAGGGACACAGGGGAGAGAGTTTGGAGGGCCTCATGGCTACACGAATGACTGACTTCACAATGTTGTTATGAGACTTCCACAAAGAATCCTCATATACCATATGGGCTTCATGCCGCAGGACATTTGGACCTGTGGAGACAGGAAGTATGAAACAGTAATTAAACAGTACAAAATGTAATTTATTATTGTGTAGATTGAATATATGTAAAAAGTAAAATTAGACATATATATATTTTTTTAATTAGTTTACTATGTAATCATTGCACCCAGAAGAGCAAGCCGTGTTGTGTGTCATCCTGCGACAGCTAAATAACAATAGAGCAAACTATGACAAAAGTGTTTGCTGTGAGCCAAAGCAAACCTTTGGAATACCAAAGATGGAGAGGAGAAGCAGTCAGAGGAAATGGAAAAGATTTTCTAAACATTAAAAATAAAGCCAGAATTGTATCTGCAGTTGACATCAACTCACTCCTTTTCTCCACTTTCAAACTTTTCTTATTCCATATGACGAGAGATAAAAAAGAAACTCTGTCTACCCATTACCACATAAGGAGATAAAGCAACATAAGCAATGGCTGAATCATCAGAGAAATGACTCAAGAAATGGAGGAAGATATTAGAGAAACATATCACTTAGTCTCAATTCACAAGCCACAAGCACTTTCTAAGAGAGAGAGAGCAACAAGCTTTCTAAGTTTTGTGAAAGATATTCTAAGACAAAAAAAAATCTGAGAAGAAAACTAGCATATTTTTTTAGAAAATAGAAGATAAAAATATAATAATAAACAAACATAAAAGAAACAGAAGTAGAAAAAGAGTGAAAACACAGCAAATGACACCAGGATAGACTTGAACACATCACAGAGAGAGAATGTAATGGGAAATCACAGTGATTATAAAATAATTATAAAGATAAAAATGTTTATGGAAGATAGACCAATTTAGCTTACTGTGGTGATCCTGAAAAAGCAAACAAATGAATTTTCTAAAAACCCTCCAAATTATAATATAGTAAAACTTTTCTAAAAGAAAGAAAAGTGAATTTGTGTACAGAAAGTGCAGAGAAGTATAATAGAAAAAAACCTGCAGAATGATCGACTCAGGCATATATATGGACAAAATTACTGTATTTTTATGATGAATAAAATGTTAACTGGTCTGCAGCAGAGAAAATAAGGCATGTAAAAAAAGAAAAACTCAAGATGACCTCAGCCATTTCCACATCAATACGGAGGGGAATAAAATACTCTCTACCAAAGTTTAAGGGAAGTGGGAGTGAGGGACTTACAAATTATATTCCAAGTAAAATTGTCCTTAAAGTATAATCTGAAAGACATGTATGTGTTTGGAAAATCCAGGGAACAGAGCACTCATCATTTCCTTGTGGAAAACTGCCAAAAAAATGTAATGAAGTAAATAATTAAAAAAAAAAAAACAATTCAGTAATAGAGATGCTGTAATAAAGTGAGTGAAGATAATTGCCAAATGCTTTCAAATACAGAACTACAACTGATCAATTTTGCCAACATGGTAGATTTTGAAATGAGTATATTATTTTAGATGCCAAGAAACCATGTAGCATCTTGAAAACTGACCTTACATTGGGTAGCCTGACTTTCCACACACATGTGATTACAAGTCTCCTGCACTGTCATTTCTATAGGTAAAAACAGGTGAAACTCATTCAAGATCTGGCTTCAGTGAAAACGCTATCAGTGAGGAATAATGGAGTCTCTATCCAGACAGCATCATAAAAATCCATATGTACAGTACTTTTGGGGCCTCTAGAGTTACAAGAGAAAACAAACTGCTCAGCCTCATTCTTTGGCTTTGGTAAGTAGTTAAGCTGGTTGATATGGCCATTGTCATCTTAATGATTGCCTTGTTGAATGGAACAATTTTGTAAATTCAGTTGTCTAACGTATATAAAAGAATCAAAATCTCATTTCCCGTATGAACGGCCTCCACTAGCTTTCATAGATTCAGATTGCAAAAACTGATGAAGTTAAATAACAAGGAAGATATTTTGGAGACAGGTAACTAGAAATGAGGACCAAGTGGCCAGAAATTAAGTCATTCTATCCTTGGATAAGAATAGGATTGAGAATATTTCTCTGGCCATGTCCATAATATTTCCATCCCTCATGACGTATGATAACACGATACACTGTTATACTATTATACTATTATATAGGGAGGTATTAGTCCTGTTACTATAGCAAGCAGATTCCTAAACCACCAGTAACTGCAGCAGTGTTCCTCTTGGTTTATACCGTATATTAGTATTAATGGAAGAAATCCCAGGTACTTTAGTTAATATCAGATATCCCTCTACTTACAGCAATCCAGACGATTGTGGCATGAAAGCAATAAACGGACTATTGGAGTAATATAAATATCTTATGTACATTTCAGTTAAAATAATGAAGCGGCCTATAGACTGTAACAAGTTATATGATAATACAGTGGGTCACTAGACAATTTCCTTTCAAAATTAAAGAAAAATAAATTCAAACACTGTCCTTCATATCTATTGTTAATCATAAGATTCTATAAATATCTTTTTGAAGGGTATTAAAAGAGAAGTCAAAATGGAAAATGTAATAAAACCAAAGGATAGAAAACACACGCCAGACCAAAAAAAAAAAAAAAAAAAAAAATCACCGTACACTGTAGTCTGCAGTTTTCTAGTAATATTGGTTTGGAACAGCTACATAAACCAATTTGGTTCATTGACTTTTTGATGGTGTACATTGTGTCCTTTCGGGTCTTATATTGAACATAATATATCACTGTATATAGAATGGATATAGGTTTTATTAGAGAGAGAGGGGAAAAAGCCAGGTTTCATTAGATCATATCAAGTTGAAAAACTATAAGCTTTAGAAAGAAATTGGGTACCCATGCCACGGAAAAGAAATATTCTGTTGAAATGTTGACTTTCAGTATTTTCAGCAGGACATGTATTTAATAAGTAAGTATCATAGTATGAAACTTCTGGTAAAATCCTCACTTTTGTAAGTTATAGATTGATTGGTCTTTGATCTGGGCTTTTATTGAAAACCATTACATGTTGTATATCAATTGTTTGAATGGTTGCTCTTTTGTAAATTGACTTCTCTATTTGAAAATGATTTTTATTAGAAAATTTTCTTGACAATCCAAACTCAGTTTTAGGTACATTTCTCAAATAAGTTGTAGTTTAAGTTTCACATTTCAATTAATTAATCACTTGAAATGATAAAGGAGAGTCAAATTTTGTAACACATCTACCCATCATAATAAGCCCACTCTAAATCAAACCCCTTGTAGTTAACTTCAACAGGAAGCAAGATTACTTTTCCAAGGCCTAGGGGATTATACAAAAATGGATTAAGACTGATTTATCCCTTAAGCAAACCGCAGATTGTCATTCATTCCTTCTAACTGAAGTCAAACAGAAAATGCTCTTAACGAGAAGGAATAACAACTAAGTCACTACATAGAGTGAGACATTTTAAATCTCATGTCAGGCACGTAGGTGAAAGATACAGGGAATAGGGAATTGGCTGGCATGTAGTTTTTAAATAGTGTAAGATAAAGAAAAATTGCATCCATTTGCAACTAATTTAAGTTTCCGTGCATTTTGAAAATGTAAATAATAGGTGATCTCTTTTTTAACCATTCATTTTAAGCCACTGAGATTTTCTCTCAAAATTATATTATAATTTCACTTTAAATTCAGGTGTAGGTGTCACTACTGTCAAACTGTAATATGATCATGAAATTGATTTTACATTTGTGTGAAAGTGAATGTAATAAAATAATTTCCTCTTTTATTTCTGATCCTACTCCCTTTCAGGAAAGGGATTGTCTGGTTTTCTTTTACTGTATAAACACCCCAGGCTAAATACTTAATCAAATTTGAAACACAATTTCTAATTAAAAACAGAAATAACAAGAAAATTAAGGGAATAGAATTATATAAGAATAGTATGAAAATTCTGAAAAGGGAGAAAAACATGAAAAATCTAGTCATCCCAAGTAATATATTCTACTTTTTAAAAGTACAGTAATGGAAGCTTAGCTTAATTGAAACTAGAGTAGAAAATTGAAAAGAAGAGACAAAAGAGTTGATCCAAAAACCATTCTAGATATAGTGCCATTTAACACATTAGCAAGGGATATGACTCACCACTATGTGAGAAAGCAAACTAAATACAAAAGAAAAGCATAGGAATCTTGATAGGCAAATAACTCATACACTGTATTTATTAAGGAAAAAATATCCATATGTAGTATATGATTCGCAATGTAGACTGACTGGTCGGTTTAGAACAAGAGAAATCCATTATTTCTTAGTTCTAGAAGCCAATTTCCTTTGACTTCTGTTGCATCACTTTGATTTTTGCCTTTATATTCACACAACGTTCTGTGGGTGTGTGTGTGTGTGGTGGTTGCGGGGTGTGTATCCAAATTTTGCTTTTGTATAAGAATACTAGTCATATTGGATTAAGGAGTCGCCCTACTTCAGTATGACCTCATCTTGACCTATCTAAGTACATAGGCAATAATACCATTTTTCAATAAGGTCACATTCTAAGAAACTTAGGGTTAGAACTTTACCATATGAATTTGGGAGAAAGAAAATTCAACCTGTAGAAGATTGTAAACATATAAATATGAACTCCATTTAGCAGATAATGAAAAAAATTCAAATTAAAATGAACATTGTGATACCATTAAAATAAATAAGCATGTATATTATTCAATGATGATAAATCACTTTTGTAAACTGTGCTATCTTCCTGGGGTGGGAAGAATTTGTCAAAATGTATGAACCATCTTTGAATTCTGTATTTGGCTAAATAATTTCACATGTATGACTATTTTTAAAGAAAATCATTCTAATAGTCATATGTTTTTATAAAAAGGTTTTTCAACATTTTTATTTATAAAATATTGGAAAAAATGTCAACATTAGAAAACAATAGGACAATTTGGTTGCTATACATAATATACTGTATAATAATATACAGACATTAAATAATTGTGGCTAACTTTTTTATATGGTTACTAATATTCCAGATATTAATCTAAGCACTTTATTTGTGTTAACTCATTAAAAACTTACAAGAACCCTACAAGAAATATGCTATTATCATTTCAGTTTTATTTTTTATAAGCTTTAGTCATAGAAAAGTCAAATAACTTGTCTGAGGTCACATATTTTTGTAAATAACAAAGCAGAGATTAAATCCCAGGCAATTTGGCTCCAAGATTCATGATCATAACCACTTACTATATCGACGTCATAAACTGATATTAAAATATGTATCACCAGGTTGTCTAAATGAGACAAAAGTATATTATTATACATTTAATTTTAATTATTTGCATTGATATATAATTTAGGAAGACATTATGCCAAGATATTAAAATCTATTGCCCTGGAGTTACAGAATTATCAGTAACGTTTACTGTTATTTTTGTGTATTCTTGTCTAATATATATATAAAGTTTTAGGATAAAAAAGTACTTGATAACATTATATATATTTCTTATATATGATGTTTGCTGGATCAAATGCAACAATAAGGGAGATATTTGGAAATTTGAACTTCTGTTTTACTGTAGGTAAGCTCTTGTTTTTTAAATTCAAGTTTCAGGCAGCTAGATACACTGACAAAATATAAATAGATTACATGTTTTATGTAATTAACCCAGGGTCAGTATCTATTAGAGTTCAGTTTGCAAATCTACCTTGGGGAATGATGGAATACTCAGGGCACTTCATGTGACCTAATTTGCATATATGACCCTGTGCCCTGATAGACTTATTCCAAAGTAATTTTAACCTGTTGCCAGGTCCTCGGGATACTTGATTTTGGTTACTACCCCAAGAATCATATTTATTAAAACACTCTTGGAGTGGTGCATTGGAGACTTGTAGGAGCTATGAAAATATAACAATATACCATAGACCAATAAGTAATTAGCAAAAGCACGCCGACTCCAGTGAGAATAAAAAATAATCCAAAGAAAAGTAGAGCAATATGAAAAGGAGCAGGATAAATAAACATGACCCTCACCACAATTTCATATTTTGTTCCTCAGCATCATAATGTATATTACATGTATTGCCTGAATATTGAATGTGGTAATAGAGAAGGGAATGCAACTAAAATATAAATTACTTGCAATAGTATATAAAGTCAAGTAGGTCAATTGTTAAACAAAATAATCTTCGTTTTTGTCACATCATTACTACAAAGATTAAATATGACACTGTCTGATCTCAACATCTACTGCCTCATGTCTAATTGTGTCCCTCAAACATAGAGACTTAAATGTTATTATTTTGTGCAACACTTCTTGCTAAGAATGTGATATGTTGCAGTATAACAGGCTTACATTTCCAAAATAGTTTTAAAAGGCTGCAGAGAAGTCCATTAAGCCTTGAGGGGGAGAAATTCAACAGAAGGTTAAAGAGCAAAATTTATTCTGGGAACAAGGAAGAAATTCAGATTTTAGAGCTGAGACACCAACTCAGTTAAATCAGTCACAAGGGTGATAATTTGGTTGCCCAAGATTTTGCCCAAGTAACTCTATTCATCAGTCATACCAAATTCAAATTTTTCCCTGCAGACTAGAACAAGGTTAGAAGAATTTTCTTTATGGAGAGAATGTATGAAGGCACTGTTGTCTATGGTGGAGACAGAAAGTGTCAAATAACAGAGTTTCGATATATCCTGTAAAGATTAGATCTTTAAGTTATTCTTTCTGCAACATGTTCAAGTCTAGCCTTACTAGAAATTGTGTTTGGTCAAGTTTACTTTTATTCCATTAGTCTTTTCAGTTATGATTGTCTTAAGATTTTATTACATTCAGTTTAGTCATAGCTCTTTATAGCTTAAAATTTGAAAAACAAATAATATCAATTATTCACACTATTGTGTGAATGGATCTCTTATTGATGTTAAAATAATCTCAAAAAATAGTTGCATCCTCTTCCTACCCATGAAGCTAGCTTTGAGTTCTACAGATTCAGATTAGATCAATGTTTATCAGTTTTGTCCCTCTTTGCATTACTAAAATAATGAAATAATCATGTTGGCTGTCATTACATGGAGAAAAATTAATCAAGATTATCTTTGAAAGCATTTAATTTTAATTAATATACCAACGATATAGGTAAGACCAAAGATACTGAGACATTTTCCTAATTCTTGTATGTTCCAAGTGCCAATGCGTTGTTTACAACACAAAGGTAGCAAGAATCAGAGAAATTTTCACTTTCAATTAAATTCACTTTCTTTAATTCAGTATAATATCTCTTGTTCAAAGATGAAATTTAGCCACAGCAAAAGCTGGCACATATTCCAATTAGTCGTGAACTATCAGAATTTTTGTTCACTGTAGTTTAGACATGAGTTAGTAAATAACCAATCTTCCAATTCAGTCACATTTCAGATGTTTAACATTTGGGGCCAGTGAAACTATAGGAGAATGTGTGAAAGAAAAAAGTGCCTGAGTGGGTCTGATTCACAAAAGAAAAAAACTAACTACATAAATAAAAAGAATACTGTATATATGGACACAAATTTGGCTGATTTCCTATTCTAGCTTTTATATCCTTCAGGTAAATGAAGAGTTATGTAGAAGCTCTGGGAGCGTTCTCTCGTGCATGCATTTTGCCTTCCACGTGCCAGATTCTGATTGATATCTATGGCCTATTTTTCTCCTTTCCCCAGCTCTGGAGTCTCTCTGTGACAAGCTGATTTTGATCTCAAGTCCCCAAACTGAAAATTAACAGAATTTTTTTTCTGTTTCTCTGTTCTAAAACCTTCCCTGGGTTATCTGATGACTGCTTGTCCTTACAGAAATAAGCCCTGCTCCCTTCCTTCCTTATGCCTGAATTTGCCCTAGAATCTGGGGTTTGGGTGTCCCTCCTCCCTCCTCCAATCTACCACTCTGCAGTTTTCCAAATATATTTATTATTGTGCTGACGATGTGGAAAATTCTTTTTCATGTCATTATCAATACATGTGTGGCAACTGATACAATACAACTGTATCAATACAATTGTGTGGCACAGAATGTTCTCCATAATGAGGATACAATGATACAACATAATCACTAGAAAAAAGTAGTTATCAGTCTAAAATAGAAAGTTACACTTGTTGTTGACTTATTCCTGTTTTGATTGAGAAAAAACCTAGGGAACTACAGGGAACAGAAAGGAGGTATCCAAGAGAGATTGGCTAGAGATGGGGTGGCCTAGCACTTAAATACTGTTGAGGACACATTCCTAGACAGGATGATGCTTGAGTTGATAATACAGGAATTTATCTCATGTCTAGACTATTTTTTTTTTCTATTTTCTCTACACTGGGCAGTCTACAACTCTATTGTTTATTTAAAATTAGCAATAAATTTACAAGAAAAAGTGGAAAATTTTTATGAGGGTGGTAGATTAGAGGAGCAATGAACCATGTACATGAACATGAACATCTGTATCAAGATGTTTTAGTTCAAATTCCAGTCTTCCCTTTGATAGACTTTATGACCAAGGACAAATTCATTCACATCTTCATGTCTGAGTCTTCATATAGATAATTTCAGAGACTTGGGTGCTCTCTGAAATCTTATATTTCATGAACTACATGTCAGGAGTCTTACAGGAAAGGTGACAACTCTTCTGTTACTAGTGTTAGGATGGGAAACTCATGAATAAAGTTTGGGTGGGTCTTTGTGCCATATAAACTATTTTCCTTATAACCTAATAGAAAAAGATAAATATCATATAATACCTACCAGCCAGCTATTTCACTGCTCTTGATGAATGAGGAACAAACAGATCTGGGGTCATTTTCACTATTAACATGGTTTTATAAGGGATATGTCAGAGGAGTTATATATTTTAAAAAAATTGTATTTATGTGAAAAATAGCACCACACAGTTATTTTGAGCTTTAGATATCATTAATTTTCAGAAACTTGTTTCACATGGATATTATCTTCCAATGCTATTTTGACACAATTGTAGAGAATACAGAAGAAATTAAAACTTGGGCTATTCTTAATCAAAAACTAAGAGCAGGAATAAAACAATGGAGTCTGTGGATATATATCACAAACTGTAATGGTGTGAATGTATCATAGAAACAGCCCTATCTCTAACAGCACAATTTTAAAGATGGTTTGGAATACCCAAAAAAGGAGGAGCATAGAAAGCATGGAAAAGAAAGCACAGGAAACAGAGACAGCTAGGTCAATTCAGACAGGTGATTTCATCTTTGGAAATTTAAAAGTCAGCCGTGAAGCTGTTATGTGCATTAATGAAAAATCACTGTCAGTGTTGTATTCTAGATTATGTCAGAAGTCACAAATTTATTGACTTAGCAGAAATCACACCCAATATTCTTATTTTAGTTAATGTCTATTTTGTTGACTAATTTTATATTATAAGCAGAGAGGTGCAGAAGGTCTGCAAGGGGGGGTTGTAATTAATATTTGTAAGTTTTAGTTATACCGCTTAATCAATGAACTGGGCCATGAGATGAATTTATTACCAGAAAACAAAGATTGAATGAATGGTTCTAGAATTGTATCTTTTGGTGACTGTTAAAATCAACTTCCATTTATAAGTCAGAAATTACAAAGTTTGGAAACTTAGATCCAATTACCAACATAAAAATACTACCTTAGGCTCTGCTGTATTGTCAAACATTACGAGGGATCTGAGATATTACCATATCGAACACTAACAGTGAAGGCTGTCCCAAATCTCACTGATGAAAGCAGAAGACATTAAAAGCCTGGTTTAGAGAAAAGGACTTTTTCATCGTGGCACAGCAAGCAGCCTAAGCTTTACATTCAGATCCGTTTTTCTTGCTCCTCAAATTCTACAGAGACAAGACAGAGCATTTGAGGTGGAAGCTGTTCACTCAGTGAGCTTGCGTCACACCTGAGCAACTCCAAGGACAGTTAATGCTAATCTTCTATATATTGGGCTGTAAGCAGACCTGCAGGGACATACTGTCTCCATTTTCCAAGGACATTTGTAATATAGACATTCCTGAAAAAATAGTCCCAAACAAAAGTGACTCTGTACATAACATCGCACAGAAAGACAATGGAGAAATTACCTGTGGAAAATTATCTCCCAACGTGGAGTTGATTAGTTTGCTTATCAAGATGTGGGTGTATTTCAAAATATTGAAAGCTTATGTTTCAATTTTTCCAAAAACTTGTTTTTCCCAACAGCTTGGTCTTTTGGCATTTCATATAATTACGTTGCACACGTGGCCATCACTCTGCCGGCAAAGCCTTTAGTGATGAGATTCTCAATGATTGCATGACATTTTGGGTTATTTGATTTTGCACTCAGTATCATCTCTAATTGATATTAAGTTTGCTGTTTTTGATTTGATGCTGAGTATCTTGTTAGACCTAGTTTCTGAGTTGGGAGGTGCTAATGCCTTAATAAAATTAAGATGTAGCTTTGTGTTTACCTTTCCAGGCTAATTTTAAAAAAAGATGAAAATGCACATCAGGATAAAATCTCTGTTCAAGTTTTCTGGAGAAATCTTTTTTACTAGCTCTTTGTCCCTCCTTTTAGTCATACATTACTAATGTGGCAAGCATAGTGAAAGTTACTGTTAGAGAAATTCACTTTAATGCATTCAGATGTACAATGGCTAGAACAAGACCTGAGCCCAAGTAGATTTTCTCAGAAAAGTTTGTATCTAACGAACAATACAGTAGAATCACATCATCATTGAGCATTTCTGCTTCAATGACAAGATGATGGAGGACTTGTGAAAAACAAGTTTCTTCTCTAATGTCAACATAAGCACCACATGATATCGCTCTTAATAGTCAACAAATCGGAATGTGCACATAATGTAATCATGATCATTATTTTACAGATTTATTTAATTATTTTATTTATCTATATGGTGCTGGTTATTAGTTTCTCACACTAAGTAGGTGAAGGATGGCTTTGGGTTAATGAGTTTGAGTAACAACCCTGAATTTGATTTAAAAATAATGACAAAGTCTATAGTCTATCTGGACATCCCATACAGTATCTCTTGTCATTAACACTCAACTCACTTTCATTCTATGGAGGTTAAAATTTAATTCACATTATCAAACAATTATTTTCCTACAATATATTTAAAGAATATTGATTTTAATTGGAGATTGTCAATTAGAATAGTCATTAGACTCAGACAATTTTAATAAGCCACTGAGGTGAGTTAGTGCAAAGGAATTTGACTCTACAAGTCAGTGTCAGAGGGACACTAAAGACAAAATGGACTTTTGCAAGATGGAAAGTCCAGGCCCTTTGTTGGGATAGGAGGAGAGCCTCTGTTACTCAGACTCAGTCAATTTTAAGAATGTGACATATTGACAGATTTTCCAATAATTTCAAGAGAAGATTCAGAATTATGTAAACACCCATTTTTTTAAAGCCACTCTTAGGTTAGTTTGTGAGTTGTCAGTTTCTGCCCTTTGCTACTCATGAGAAGTGGCCCTTAAAAACATATGCACATACTACTTAGCCCAGGGCCTGGTGGTTAAGCTGGTTCTCTCCTTTCCAATCAGAGGCCTCTGCCACAAACATACCCCGCTAGATCATCAGTCAGGTCAAGAAGCATCCAAGCTTGATGCCCCTCTCTGTATTTATTGGAGCTAGAGGTACTGGTGCAGCACTGTATCTCTTGTGTCTGGAATTGTTCAATCCAGATATTAGTTGGGACAGGAAGAAAAACCCAGAGCCCTGAAACGAACTGGGTCCCTGTGATCAATACAAGTTCTACTCAGTGAATGTGGATTACAGCAAACTGAAGAAAGAAGGTCCAGGTTTCTAAAGAAAATATTTCACTATAAAGCTGCCTTAGAATGAAGGTCTTCCAGTAACCATCTGCACAGTTTTCCACTTAACCAGGAAATATTTCTCCTCTAAATGCATGAAATCATTTTGATATAATCTACTGGATATTACACTGATTAATAAATAACTGAAACTTGAAAATAAAAGAGGTGCCATAAAATACTTTCATTTACTAATGAGCTACTAAATTAACTGCCCCATTCTGAAGAGAGATCAGGCTTATTTCTGAGAATGTAGAGAGCATGATGCTTCTACAGTTGGCTTATTATGCACAGCTTTGATCTTGTGAAGAAAACCTAAATTATCAGTTTTTCTCATATATGTTTTGGAATAAAAATTATCCACTTGACAGTGGAAACAAAGGGAGAGGATATTCTAAAGCAAAAATTAATCATTTCATTGAACTGAGATCCTTACTATCATAGAATGATGTTAGATACCTAAAATGTAAAACATGCACCTTTATGCCTACATCCTTGCAAATTTGCTCCTGGGAATGGTAGTGGAAATAAAATCTGGCCCATTTGTTATGGATTGCTTTGAACCAATTTAACTGAATTACTGACCTATTAAAAGAAATCATTTTAAGTTGAAATATTTAAATGGAGGATCCAGCCAATGTTTGCTAAAGACTGTATGGCTCGTTATCCCAAAAAGATAATTACATTCATATATTACAGACAAACTTCATCTTACATTCAGAAATTTTATTTTTCTCCTGGCATTAACCAGGTAGCCACCATTCTTTTATTTTCTTGGCTCTTGTATAATATTTTGGAAGTACTTGTAATGATTTTCACTATCAACCCTGAATGTTAATAATGGGGAAATTAATCCTTCTGGGTATTAATTATGTAACAAGCACTCTGGGGTTGTGGGGAAATGTTTGTTATAGTACTGAATTAATGATTAAATACTACTATCAAATATAGCGAGTAAGTATAATATTATAATCAAAGGTATTTGCAGAAAATTCTCTTGTGAAATTTACAGTTGAACTCCCTGTGATTGGTTCTAATCTTCTAGGATCTCTTAACAAAAAGGGAGAAATCAAGTACATGTAAAAGAACTTTAAAAATCAATTCCATTTGTGTTCAGGTCTTCACAATCTAGGCTTAGGAAAACAAATGTTTTAAAGTGATAACTGGTTAAACTGTTATTTGTATTAGCACTGGTTTTACCTCAAGGCTGGTTTATCTGGTGCCTTCAAGAGGACTGCAATTGTGTCAGACATCATATCTGTGTTAGGGATCCCTAAGACCACCCACAGGTTCAATAATTCACTTGAAGGACTCAGAGAGCTCAAAAGCTGTCATACTCTTGGAGTTTATTACATTGGAAAGATGGTATTGAAACCAGCAAAGGAAAAATGCACATGGGGCACAATCTGGCAGACATCAGGTACAAGCTTCTAGGTGTTTTCTCTCTTTGGGGCTGCATAATGTGTTTAATTTTCTCAGTTCAAATAAGTAACAATACACTCTAAGTGTTGCCATTGTGGCTTAGCGTCAAGAAATCCTATTGGGGGTGATGTATGTAGGCCATGCACACCAACATGACTGACACTACCTTCTCAGACTCCAAACATCCTGAGCAGAAACAGGTATTCACCATAAATCCCACTGTTAACTAACCATCCTGTCAAGTTGGTACAGAACAGCCCAAGGCCTCAGGCACACAAAAAACTCTTATCAGGGAGAACATTCCAAGGACTCAGAGCTCAGTAATCAGAAGACAACCAAGACCAGTCTTGAGAACAGGCCCTTGTTGGAAATGTACAGTATTTGATTAATTGAGGAATGCTGAATTAAATGTTTCCTGCACAACATCAGACAAAGGAAAGGAATTTTCACCTCTAGTGTCTATTTTACAAGAGTCAGGGACTCATTCTCAGCTACCGTCTGGCAGATGCTCCCCAGGGTTTCATATATCCAAAACAACCCCAATGAAGAAAAATGGAATTTTATGATTGGCTAGAATTTCGAACTTACATGAGGGGAATCCCTAAGCACATTTGGAGTTCTCTCATGAAGAGGGAAGGAGAGAAGTGAACATTGAATTGTCAAACATTTTCCTACAGCAAACTTTAATACTGTTGATTCTGATAGAACAAAATATAGAGGCCTAAGCAACGAAACTTTGTCTTTACTATTAATATGCATACTTGCATATACATACACATACAAATATATATGTGTATCTGTTATGTATATGTGTATGTACATATACATTTATGTGTGTGTGCATATATTAAAAATATACTTTCTCTGTATAAACACAATGTTCCATGTAAGAAAAAGAAATTGGAAATAGATTGGAATACTATATTAGGTTATTTTTAATTAAATATTCTTACTGTCAAATTTAAGGTTCCCTACAATATCATCCTTTTATGTTTTTCCGAATAGACTAATTTCTCATTTTCCTACTCTTGCCACCAAACTTTTTTTCAATTCCCTAGAAAATAATTACTAAAAACTCATGAAATATTAATGCCCCTCTGGATCCCACTTTATTCATTCCCAGTAGCTTAAGTTCACTTATCCAAGCTTTTAGAGGAAATTGATGTACGTAAAAATTGTCTCTTGTCCTGAATACCTTTTATTTATCTTGCAATGCTTCCTAATACCCTTTGTACTGGTGCCTAATATTCTCTCCATCCAATCTAAATAAACTAATTCATCTTATGTATTTCTCATCTAACTTCACGATGCTTGAAATTTTGCTTGACTTTGGAAAAAGAATCAATGTTTGAATTAAAGAAATAATAAACTTCTTTTTTAACTCTAGACAGACAATTTTTAGGATAAGTCTCAAGTGATATATGCTGTTAGTAGTGCCACAGAAAATCCTTTGATTCCTTGCAAAGCTGGAAGCTCCCATTGTATCAATTCTGTGTTTTTTTCTCCCAACACCATGGTGCATTTAGAAAGAATTCAACTATAAGCTTTAAAAACCTGACGAGTTGGGAAAATATGAAAACAGAGTCTTGTTGAGGAGGCAATATATTTAATTAACAAATCAGAGTCTGACAAGAGGCATTTAAAGATTTTCATAACTGGCCCCCATGTGTTTTCCTAACCTATGTGACTTCCTTTTCCCTCTTTATTTCTCACACTTCCACGTTGCCCACAGGCCCATATTACCAAATTCTCAAAATGGGATGTGGAGAATATTTAGTCCTTTATTTCTTTTCAATTCCCATTTCCATTTCTTTTATTATTCCATTCCATTTCTTTATTTTCAATTCTTATTATATATAAGGACCAGCCAGGTACCTCATCTGCTTGGATACCTTCTTACTCTGTATTTAGTTAACTCAAATGTAAAATTTTGCAAGGGAGCTTTCTGATTTCCCTAGATGGGATCAATTACTTGCTCTTGTAAGGTGGCACAGTAGCAAGTACAAATCTCTGCTAGCTCTTATCACATTATATACACCGTGTATACCTTCTATACTTAGCACAGTGTCTGGTTTATAGTAGATGTTCAGCAAATCTGTGGACTGGGAGAAGTTTAAAGGAATACACCACTGGTAGATACTAAGGGCTATTATAAACTAGACAAACAAGTGGGTAGAAGAGCAGTCTTGTGACTTAGGGGAAACTTCAAAAGAAGTAATGTACAGGTCGGGCGCGGTGGCTTAAACCTATAATCCCAGCACTTTGGGAGGCCGAGACGGGTGGATCACCAGGTCAGGAGATCGAGACCATTCTGGTTAACACGGTGAAACCCCGTCTCTACTAAAAAATACAAAAGACTAGCCGGGCAAGGTGGCGGGTGCCTGTCGTCCCAGCTACTCGGGAGGCTGAGGCAGGAGAATGGCGTAAACCCGGGAGGCGGAGCTTGCAGTGAGCTGAGATCCGGCCACTGCACTCCAGCCTGGGCGACAGAGCGAGACTCCGTCTCAAAAAAAAAAAAAAAAAAAAGTAATGTACAAAGCTAGCTCTTACAAGATAAATTGAATTCCACTATCTGGGGAATTACAAGATAGACATTACAAACAGAAATAATTAATAATAGAGTAATAATTTATTTCATCAATGCAATGTTTTTCTGCCAGCAAGAAACTCATAGAGATATGTTAAATAAAAAGATAAGTGTCTTAAGAAGTTATCTATATCTATATCATTTATATCTATACCTATACCTATATGCGTATTTCTTAAAACCAAAGTAGGGCCTCACAAATGGCCCAACCCAGAGACTAAAACCCTGCTGAGGCTCCCTCTTTCATTCTTTTCCTTGAAGACCAACATTATCTGTTATTTTTATTTACATGTGGGTAGGACAGATACAGGGGATGTGAAAAACACGGTTATAAGTCAGACTCGGCTTCTAACATATGCCCCTGGAGCGTGTCAAATAGGATGCCTCAGAGTACTCACAGGAACCCAAGTGGGTACTCACAGGTGGGTTTTATCAATACATATGAGAGCTGATCTTCTCCAAACTTGTCCCAGAATTAACTCTTTATCTGACTTTATTCCTTTACACAGCCACCTCCTTTAAAATATCCATATTTTTCTCTCTAACATTGACTTATACACAGTCACTTTTTGTGAAACTAATGAGTTTCTTCTTAAATGCTTCAAATTCTCTCAACCTATTCTTAATAATACGTACCAGAAAGCTTCTCAGAACCTGTCAACCAAGCCTCATCAGCCAGACTCTAAGCCTGGTCAACACAACATGTTAGTCAGGGAAGTGTTTCAGAGCCCTCCTCTTTTCAGATTCTGATCATGAATCTTAATTACATCACTCTTTGCATTAGTCTTAATATTTTCTGGCTAAGAATTTCTGCTATTCTTGAAGATATGGAATTGCATTGTGCAATACAGTAGCCACTAGCTACATGTGACTCTCTCAGTTAAATTTAAATGAATTAAAATTAAGTGAATGGCCACGCGCGGTGGCTCACGTCTGTAATCCCAGAACTTTGGGAGGCCGAGGCCAGCGGATCACGAGGTCAGGAGATCAAGACCATCCTGGCTAACACGGTGAAACCCCATCTCTACTAAAAATGCAAAAAATTAGCCGGGCGTAGTGGCAGGCGCCTGTAGTCCCAGCTACTCGGGAGGCTGAAGCAGGAGAATGGTGGGAACCCAGGAGGCGGAGCTTGCAGTGAGCTGAGATCCGGCCACTGCACTCCAGCCTGGGCGACAGAGCGAGACTCCGTCTCAAAAAAAAA